>NC_081214.1:23019707-23242207 GCF_902713425.1 Acipenser ruthenus | reverse complement strand
ATACAATGGATTCATTTTAGTCCGTAGGCTTTACAAATCAAGGTGTTTTTCTAAAAAAAAAAAAAAAAAAAACTGTTTATAAAAAATTAGACTATGGTATTGCAAAACATTTGGGATCTGCCCCAATTAGTGTCGTGTTGATTTGAACAGAAGAGAAAGACCCGAAAACGAGCATACAAATGTTAAGGAGCTTTACCTGAAGTCTTCAAGTTTACGTCATTGCCTCTTTCACTGTTTATGACTTCTGATACACCTGAAAAACACTCTTAAGAGGACTAGTAGTGTAGTCTATGAAATGACACAATACTTACCCAAACAATATGACCTTCCGCTAAACCTCATGTTTTTCACACTGGGGTTTATGTGCCCATGTTGACTGAATAAATGTAACATTAAACACACACACGCACGCTCGCACGCACACACACACACACACACACACACAGACACGCACACACCCACACACGCACGCACGCACACACACACACATTTAGATTCTCATTATTTAAAAATCCAGAACTGTAGTATTATTTTTGTTTGTTTTGTTTTTGTTTTTGTTTGTATTTAGCCGGATAGGCTTATTGCGCAATCCATAACTGGGTTACAACTGAACGAAAAAAAAAAAAAGTGTGTCAGTGTGTTTGAGGACACGCTGTCACTTCCTGTGAGAGTTGAGGCTGCTGTGCCTGAGATTCTGGAGAGGATATCTGCAAGCATGAGGGATAAACCAGTATAAGCAACTGCAACTTTTCTCTCTGTCGAGATGAGATGCTAAAATGGCGCCTTTCCACTGTCAAGTTCAAGTTGCTAATAACTCTCCCCGCGGCTGCAGTGAGACAGGCTGCGAACACAAGCCTATACGGTACAACCAATGAGCTTCAAAGAAAAAAAAAACAAACGTTTACTTGTAACCCAAATAGATAACTTCTAAATTAAACAAAACCCCGTATACTGAAACCGCCTAATGAATTCATGTACAAGGAGCACATCATGCAGAAAGGAGGACCATTGCAAATGCGGCGGCTATTACTTTCCAAAAGTGAAACGCTTCGTTGTTGTTTGTAAAAAGTGTCTTGGTATTTTTAAAATGTATTTATTTGACTAAATATACTATATTTTACCTATTAAATATATTGCCTATCCAGTGCACATTTTATGTTATCTTTTTTTCCCCCAGTCCATTGTGAGGCATGATATGCAATCTACTGCCAGGGACAATTAATACAATTCTCTGGAAGAACACGTTTGATGATATGCAATATTAAAATGTGATGTGCAATATTAAAATGTGATGTGCAATATTAAAATGTGATGTGCAATATTAAAATGTGATGTGCAGTATTAAAATGTGATGTGCAATATTAAAATGTGATGCGCAATATTAAAATGTGATGCGCAATATTAAAATGTGATGTGCAATATTAAAATGTGATGTGCAGGCATACATAGAGACCTACCTAAGTTTACAATTTTCTTTCACATTACTTCAGGAATCGAAAATGTATTTCATTATTTTTTTTAAAAAAAAACACATACCACAGTTAATATCGATGCTTACAAATTGGAATGCCAATGTGCGTATAAAAATAAATAAATAAAACAGTATAATTCAAAATCACTTTAAAAATCGCAAGTGATTGTTTAACCGTCGATGTAAAAACTAAAATATAATAAAACAAAATGAGAAAAATATAGAATATAGGATTCAAATCTCTAATGGACAGATGTTATTGCAAATGGTTATTTTGTTTCATAGACAGTAAGCATAATAATAATAATAATAATAATAATAATAATAATAATAATAATAATAATAATAATAATGGACACATAAAATATCTAAAAATGAACACATTTTTTTAAACAGTGATTTGTGCAAATATACCATTCGACTAATAATCAAATATTATTTATATCATTGAAAAAAATTTAACCAACAAAATATAATGCAAGGTTATTTTGTAGCTGTTGTCTACACACACACACACACACACACACACACACACACACACACACACACACACACACACACAGTACAGACTATAGTTATCTTATACAATCCCCCCTTTCATTCCTGTTTACACACAGACGCACACACAACACAAATAGCACTCAGACAGATACTATACGCTTCATCGGTACTATAAATTATTAATGCGTAATACCTTCGCAGCGTTTGTGTGCTGAGCTGAAGTATCCGGAACAGGTCACTGTCTCTCTGCCTCAGAGTCTATGATTTGCAGCATATTTGCTGTATGATTTGTAGCATATTTGCTGTATGATTTGCAGCATATTTGCTTGCACAACTTCCAAGTGAAGGCTTGCAGACTTTTTGAGAACTTCACTGAGTGAAACGCGTTAATTTACAGAGATACGATTATGATCGTCCCCAGCAAGTCTCCCTTATGCGTGTTAAATGCAATATTATTCGTCCACGTTTATCGCCTCGCTTGAAGACAATTCAATTGAGATGTCAAATTCACCAACCAGGAACACCACTGCCCTGGTAATGTTGATTATAATGAACACGTCAGCAACTATATGTGACACCTGGCCCTTTAGTATAATTATGTGATACCCAGGTTCTGTGCGTCATATTAATGTTAACATATTTATATAGGCTTCTGTATACAATTGAAACATGAAGAAAGTATAATACAGGCTATACACGATGCATTACTCGAATTTGTATTGGGCAACAAAACAGTTATTTTTTTGGTATTATTATTGTTGTTTGTATTGCTGTGATTATCATTATTCTTATTTGCTTGTGTTGATTGGCAGATGCCTCAATAAAACACACTTATTTAAAAGACACAATTGCAATGATGTTTGATGTTTAAAATTGAGAATTTTTAATGTTAAGCTGGTTATAACCAAAAACTGTACATCGTTTTGTTAGAAAACATTTTCCATAAATATCATTTTCAGTCTCGGTGCTTAATGCCGATAATTTAAATTACAAATTGATAAATATGGCATCATGGATAGGTATTTACAAAGTTATTACAAAAGGCAACGGCATAACGGTCACAATCGTATTCTACTAATACCACATTTCCATTCTGAAAAGGTACACTAAACAACAGATTCGACCCCATCCAACAAGGAATACATTCACGACTATATATTTATTTATTTATTATTTTTTGTTCAAGTTCAAGACAAAAAAAAAAGACTTTGGCACGTTTTGTTTTTTAAGACTGTGTGACGTTTTAACAAGAAGGCGGCTTGATAATCGCCCTCATTGAACATACCGTGAACGACTCATCCTTTTACAATTCCTTTTCGAACCAAAAAGAAATAAAAATGAAAAAAAAGATAAACTCTCAAACCTAAAAAGGAAACCCATCTTTACTCCGAATGAAAGTCGATTTCTAATCCTGAGAAATGTAAAAAGGCCTGTCCAGAGCTCCTGTCCTGCGCACCGAAACTCTATTTTCAGCTCCTGAAATCTGCGGCTCCTTTATCCATTCCCCTCTGTGCCCCATGGTGCGCGTGTGGTTTTGAGGTTCCTTCCTGCTGGTCCACATCAGAGTCCCGTGCGCTCTGTTTCAAACGTACCATTCATTAAAGTTGGGTGGAAGTCCGTCGTTGTGCGCGGTTGTGTTTTGTACTGCGGACGGTGGTGTTTTTGAGGGGTCTTCTGTGCTCGCAGACAGAAGAGCTGGAGGTGTAGACGACTCGTACCCCGAACTTGCCGCTGGAGACGATTCTGAGGCTTGAGACTCGTGAACCTAAAAGTGAATCATAAAAACAAACAAACAAACAAACAAAAGAAAAAAAAAGTTAAATTATCAGTAAATTCAGTAATAATACATATATTCGTAATTCGTGTGGTTAGACCAGCAACTCAGCCTGCATAGTCTGTTATATATATATATATATATATATATATATATATATATATATATATATATATATATACACACACACACATAATTAAAGCATATAGGGTGGTGAGATTAAGTGCATGGTTTATTGTTAAAGAAATGATTGTCTATTCTATGTGCTGAGCTTGCATGTTGGTTTTGCTTGGTGGGGGGACGACAAACTGATATGTTTAGTAAATTGTATAGAAAGTGCTTGATATATATGGAAGATGCTAGTAAGAAATGATCATACAAATAAATAAATACATATATTAATAATAATAATAATAATAATAATAATAACAATAATAATAATAATAATAATAAGGGGCCCACGATGTACTGTATTACAGTTCAATATCTGTGTATAATTGGCTGGCTTGCTCTGCTTTTCCTTGCCAGACACACCGGGAGTTGCTCTGTTTGCACGCAGTAAATAAATAGTTAATTACCTTCATGTGTTTCCTGAGCGAGCTTGGGTGTGTGTAAGACTTGTCGCACACTTTGCAGATGTAAGGTTTGTCCGAAGTGTGCACGTGCATGTGCTTCTTTCTGTCACTGCTGTTTGCGAAGCGTCTATCACAGCCTTCGAACTCGCATTTAAATGGTTTTTCACCTGCACGTGAGAGAAACAGAAATATACACAATTACAAGAACAAAACCAACACACCAAAACGGACTCCGAATCTGTCTGCATGCCTCGGCTATTTTGTTTTTAACAACGCGCATTATAGAATACGTATTAAATGTTTCAACAAATACAAAATAAAAGTGTTTTTTTCTCTTCATTCTTGTACATATTTGAATTTCAAAGCACCCACTAATAAGTTTTCTTTTGATTTTTTTTTTACCCTCTTTAATTGCTTGAGATTCTGTCGAATTTCTCTAAGATATATATAGGCCAATAATAGGAAGGGAAATGACCAATAAATACCAGCACAAGCTCCGAAAGGAAATTCATTCTCAAATAAAGAGAAAATACTTCAACAAAAAGTTTGACTGATTTAATTAGGAGGTGTGTCGATCAGCTTGAAAAAGGAACGGAAGTACGCGCGTTAGGTTTCATTAGCATTTATACTGTTTCCCTAGTGTGAGAAAAGAACCACATCTTGCAATTCACACGCACTGTCCAGAGCTCTTCTCAGCCCGTCTCACGCGCTTGTGCTAATACACAAATACACTTCGAGAAAGTGCGTTTACCGGTACCGGGCTTAAGAACACACAATGCCAAGACTACCATTCCAGTCCAGCGCAGAAACAGTTAGGCTATATTGCCAGAAATACAAAACATTTCTCCTTGCACTCTGTATAATTATACACATGATTTAGTTTCCGAGTTCACACAATATATCGTATGGTTCCTACTCCATTTTGGTAACTCAAATAATAGCTAAAACAAGGATTTTTTTTTAATTTTATATATATTTTTAATGCAAAATGAATCGTAAAACGTTTCTATTTACCTGTATGAGTTCTTTTGTGAATTTTCAGATTTTCGGACCTGGCAAATATTTTTCCACAGCCGGGGAAGGGACAGGGAAAGGGTTTCTCTCCCGTGTGGACTCTGACGTGATTCACCAGTTTGTACTTGGCTTTAAAAGACTTCCCTTCCCTCGGACAGTCCTCCCAGAAGCAGATGTGGTTACTTTGCTCGGGTCCGCCGACGTGCTCCATGGAGATGTGTGTCACCAGCTCGTGCATGCTGCTGAAAGTTCTGCCGCAGCTCTTTTTGGGTCGGTTCATCTGGGTCTCATCGATCCATTTGCAGGACATCTCTTGCTTAACAGGCGGCCTCATGTACCTAAAGAATGCCCCCGGTCCGTGGTGCGGCGGTACGTTCATCCCCATGTTCATATTAATCGGGTGGTTGTAGTTGTGTAACTGGGCAGTGCCATAGGGGTCTGTCCGTGGGCTCACAACGGGTCTGTAAGGGTCTGGTCTTCCAAATATGTCCCCGCGCAAACCCAGATGCATTTGGCTGTTCACTGCGTGTCCGTTCGGCGAAGTGTGGCTGGCGGGCTGGTCGTGAAGCCCTGGAAATAAAAGGTGGCCCGGGTTGTCGGCGATTCCAGGTCCGTGCAGACTCCCCGCTGAAGGGGCAAAGATCCCATGCTGGGCGCTAGTAGCTGCAGATTCCCCGATTCCAGCACCGCGGTTTCTAAACAAGAAGTCTCTGGAGTTGAACGCCCCGCCGCTGTACGAACCCATCTGCCCAGAGTGGTGGTGACCAAGGGCAGTCGCATACCCAGATGCCTGCGGGGTGAACGCAGAGTTCTGGCTGGAGGATATTTCGTGAGCCACGGGGCTGAGTTTGAAAGCCTGGGAAGAGTCTCCAAAGGGATTGAGTGCCAGACCAACATCCCTGCCGCCCATCTCATGATGCCGCGGTGTGCCAAACCCCCCAACTCCAAGCGCAGAGAACTGCGGACCGCTGTCAAGTAACATCGTCATCGGGAACTCGACGAGAAGAAACCAAAAAAAAAAAAAAAATCAAAAACCCGGATTGCGTTCTGCAAAAAGCACCCCGCGACTGTAACTCTCTTTTCGATTGTGATCGCAATAGGGTGAAAAAAAACCCAACAACTTGCAAATGCAAAAATCACCTTTTCAGAAACCGGAGGAGAAAAAATCTCCCGTAACGGTGATCCTTGAGAAAGAGGATCAAACTTTCCCCCCCTCTCCAAGTGAGTGATGTCCTTGTTCTGATAAAGTCAATCACTCACTCCTTCACATAAATGAACTCAGGAGGCAGCCCTACGATGACCAATAAGGAGCGCGCTGCCTCCGCGGCACGTGATCACAATTCCGGGCGCCAATTGGTTAGTCGTCTTTTGATTGGCACAATTTGGCATTGAAAATGGCAGTTTGGCTGGGTTCTTCAATCTGATTGGTCAATTCAAGCATTATTTGCAGGTAAGGGGCTACATACCATCTCGGTTGAATACTTAAACCTGGTTTATTTCCAGAGCTTTTAAACACAGCAGCTGTTCTGTAATTTCTCGTACTTTGTATTTTTTGGTATTTATTTTTTGCATACTTTATTAAACAAACCGTTGTACATTTGTCAATAAACCAACACCATGTTTACGCATGTAACGCATGCACCGCAGAGACGCGTTTGGAGAAGTAACATTTGTCTCTTTCCTGTTGAATTATTTTATGCTTATCTTTTCAAAGACAAATAACACAATTAATACTTTAATAAGACAAAGCTTTAATCTGTTATATGCCTACTTATGACTGTGATTGGATTATTATTATTATTATTATTATTATTATTATTATTATTATTATTATTATTATTATTATTATTATTATTATTGCTACTATTTATTTTTTTAATTAGCTTTGCCCATCTGTTTAGCTCAATTGTTCCCCTGGGTACGGGCCGTAAAACCTCCCAGTCCTTTGAAATAGTGGCACGTCGAGGATAATAAAATGTGAAACTTTCAAACCCTGAAAGGGTCAGTCGTCTTGTTTCAGCTTCTCTTTTTAACAGATCATCGCCTTCTTGTTCTGCTGATAACAATCCGTCTGCTGACGCGCAGATCCTCCCGTTTCATGTACACGATATAAACGGCGATTCAGATAGAAGCACCGATCTTACTGCAGATTTATTTGGAATGCAGTCTGTTCTGTTAAACAATTACGTCTAGTCTATTTTTATAAAGTATAATTTCATATAAAATATTATTTTATAAGAATATCGTAGATCCCCCTTAACGGGTATGTATTACGAGATTAGAATCGGTGTAACGATTAGAGTTGTTGGCAATAATATAAGACGTTATACTTTTTAAATTTTGTAGCCCAGTCGTTGAGATGGAACTACGTTTCTTTCGATTCATTTTCAGTGACCATTTGAACCTATCAGACTCCGAATCCTTGCTTTTGAGTGGGTTGGTAGGGGGTATTTTCGTCCAAAGAACTCTTCTGAGCAGCACGATCAAATAAAGGACAGAAAGAACGATGGCAGTAATATCCTGAGATTTTACCTACCCCACAAAAAGCCCCAGCCATTGAGACAGTTTCACAGGGCTGCCGCCGACTCGCTGCAGGAAACATAAAATCTGATCAAGTTCAGAGACGCGCTGGGAGAGTAACCTCAAGCGCCTCTTTATAACTGCACCGCTTTCACATCCATTTCCTCAGTCAGTCTCTGCAAACACTTCACATTCTTTATTTTAGAGTTTTAAAAAAAAAATCTTCAAATCCCAGTCCTCCGTTTTCACATTCACCTTCAATCTATACCGCTTTCATTCTCACATCACCGCATTCTCCAAGAATAGCGTAACAGTGAAGGTGAGTTTATCATTCTTGTTTTTCTGTTTTCTACTGCAATGGGTGGGGTTGGCAGGTTTGTATAATGTGGGCGATAAAATACTGCGTTTAAAATTTAGAGATGACTTCTTTACTGCCCCCCAATGCTCGCCCCCAAGGAAAGGAAATACTGGCCGCTTCCAGTAGTTTTTCTGATTTATTGGGCTGTGTGGCAGATAGTCGGGTATGGTAAATATGTTGATGGAACATGTCATCAACTTCTAAGCTGTTGGCCCAAAGCAAACACGGCTACACACACACACACACACACACACACACACACACACACACACACACACACAGAGAGAGAGCCGCGTTCTCATACACACTCAAAGCTCTAACAGTAAATATGCTGGTAAGTATTAAAACTAAGATTCATGGCGACCTCTGCGCACTTTCACAAGTGACAGGCAGTAAAGTCTGCTTAACTTTTCCTTTTCAATATTTTATTGGCTCGCTGAAGTGAAAGGACTCGACAGTAGAATTATTATAGATGGCCCCATATACACTGCCGGGGTGTTGCTGTAAGATAATTCACAACGAGAAGCTCGTGCACTGTTGTCTCTATAACAAAAACACATCATTCAATTAGCTCATCTACGGACTATTCCGCTGTATACGGTCTCTGAAGTTGCCGACATAGGGCAATGCAGGGCGAGTGACCTTTGGCTTGAAAAGGGCCTCATGTGTAGCTGTATGTTACTGTCTTTAAAAATAATCGAAAGCAACTGTTGACAGCGCAGCAGAGATCACGGCATATCATAAAACAGTCTGTGCTGCAAATGATCTTGAATTTCAGAAGAATACATTCATCCAGATGTCTAGAATGTTTAGGAATAGGTGGTTTTCTTTCACTCTCGTTTCACCCCCCCCCCCCCCTTTATTCAGGAGGGGTAAGTTGAATGCGTCCCTTTTTTTCAAACTCATGAACTTTCCGATAAACCTTTCAACAGGCTGTTTTTTTAATATGTGACATTTTGTTCCAACTGTGGATGTGCAGCACGTGGTGTCCCCCGGTGAAGGCAGAACCTTAATGAGGTGTGTTTTCCGGAGTGTGTGTGTGTGTGTGTGTGTGTGTGTGTGTGTGCGCGCAAAACAGTGTACATTTATGTGTGCATTATTTAAATAATTATATTCTTCCATGTCTACTTTTATCCTTGGAAGTGATGTGTGTGTGTATGTGTATATATATATATATATATATATATATATATATATATATATATATATATATATATGAACTATGAATCAGTAATAGTTACCTTTTATCACTTTGAAAGCATTTTCTTTAACTTTCAACTCTCTGGAAATATATTTCTTGAACTAAGAAAAGAAGCAAATCACATTTCTATGTACATCAACGCAAACAAAAAGACGAAAAAGAAAAAAAACGAATTAAAAATGTAACTACATGCAAAGTAGTTAATTTAAAAAATAAATAAATACAATTATAGTTTTAATTAAATACTCGTCTTATAATACTGTTGGTTTTATTTTTGTTAATTTTAGATAGAACAAATCGTCGAAAACGTGAATTATTAAGGTATACCGGGAGCCTGCATAACATTTTCACTTTCACGCAAACATGTCTCTCTGTGTGGACAGCGTCTTCGCAGTGGAGTTTGTCTGCGGAGTATGTGCTCTCCTTATCGTGTGTGTCATTTTGTGACTCATCTCAATGTTTATCTTAAGGTTCAGCGTTTTTTTTTAAATGCTTCTTGCACATTTATCTCCCTCCTGTTTATAGGTGTCGTTGTAATGAAAATAATAATAATAATAAATAAATATACGAAATGTCATCGTTGGCAGCTCTAGAATTGTGCTTTTTTACTTTATTTTTAAAACATAGCGGTAACTGTATGATTTTAATATGTTTTGCATAGTTTCATTTTGTTTGTGATTTTGTGATGTTTCTCCTATGAATTCTAACAATTGTTGCTTTTTCTAAACGTTACCTTATACATACCATAGCCTATATTTTGTGGGTAATTTAAAGTTTGTGTGTGTAAGAGAGTGTAGTTCACTGTAAGCACTGATAGCAGTATTGTTGTTCATTATTGCGCTATTGAAATGCGGAGTGTTGTAGACACACACACACACACACACACACACACACACACACACACACACACACACACACACACACACACACACAAGCACTTGTACAAATGCACAGAATCGGAATGGCGATTGTTTCTCTGTGTATCTCGAAACAAGCAGGTGGAGAGCAGCATGCCGGGTTCCTCTTGCAGCAGCCGAACCATTACGGGGCAGCAGAAACAGAGAGGGTCTTGTGCGTCCCTATTCTCACAAACAGTATGTGTGCAACACGTGTATCTGAAACTTCAAAGATTCGTTGTAAATGAGTGTTGGCTTAAACATGCATACACTGATCAATTGATTGAAGATTAATAACAAAATAATTGTACACACACACACACACACATACATAGATAGATAGATAGATAGATAGATAGATAGATAGATAGATAGATAGATAGATAGATAGATAGATAGATGGATGTAACACACACGCATACATACATACATTTTCGACAAGACTGTGTAAATGTGTATTTGTGGACACTGAAGGTCAGGTGCACTATGAAATGTCAAAAGCAGAGAAATTATCCCTCCATTTTTGCACAAAGCACTTTGCCCGCATGTTGGTTTATAAAATAAATGTCAAACAGCAGACCCGTTTAAAAACAGAGCTAGAAGTCAAACTCAAGAATAAGTGGTTTCGGCAGAATGATCCTGTTTCATTTCTGTTGATGTCTTTATACTTATTTTAACTCCACGGAAATAAAAAGTGAAATATCAAAAGTGTGATTGAAAATTGTCTTTCACAATATAGATAAGCCTACACCGTCTTCCCATTATGTTGAAACTGTTTTAAAATACAATAAAACAAACACTTAACATGCCGTTTTAATTGTGTTTACCGATTGCAATCAATCGCTTAGTAAGGTGTACACAACATTCTGCGGTCTTCTTTGTGCCCATGCCTGGCAAGCTGCATCGCTTTGTTTTTGGAGTGGAGGACAGCGCAGCGGTAGAATCATCAAGGGCGTCATCACAACGATCTACTGACGACAGCGAAAATAAAGCATGTCTGTGTTTAGTAATGACAGCTCATTTTATTGTGCATTTATTAACGTTATTAATGTCGCCTGTTAATGGCTACACAGCGAATATGCCATCATTGAACGCTCAGCGGCAGTTTCAGGAGTGTATTATTTCATACACGTGTATTTTATTAAGTCCCCCTCACCACGGGATCCCCATTTTTTAAAGAGGCAGACAGATATTTTCTGAAATTTGACTCCCAGGCCAACATTCTTCAAAAGACAACAATACCTGCAGGAAGGATAGTTTGGAAAACAGAACAGTTAGTGGAATAAGTGAAGAGAAATCCCCAGACTCCCCATCAGCATACAAAATAATATAATACAATTAAAGAAATATAAATCACTGTCCATTATCCGAGCAATGATTTAGGCTTTTAAAGTCTACAAGAATACACTGCATCGCACATTGCGTTAATTCCCTCTCCTGTTTTAAAAGCCCAGCTGATTTTCAGTGTTGCAGCATGAATTAACAGGATTCACTATCTGTCACATGGCTTATGTTTGTGTTTAAGGAATGCATTCTCCAAAGGGCTCGTTTGGATTTAGAGATACGAAATGCTATATTGAATAACAACTGTCTATATCTTGCTCTTTGTAATTGATCCAATGGGACTGTACCACGTTTTTTTTAAATAATAAAACAAGAGCCAGATTTTCAAAAATGAACTTTTTTTGGTCATTTTTAAAATCATGATTAATATATACATTTGAGTACATTTAAACTTGTATAGTAAAGAAGTGTTAAATCATGTGTCGATCAAGTTTCATAACTAGTGTGCCCCGACCGCTGAACAGTTGTTCATTATATAATAATTACATTTTAATATAATCCGTGCAGTTTAATGAACTATTGCTTCCTGTACCACCCCTCCCATCGCTGTGATAGGAGTAGTGTTTAGGGCTCTGCACTCTTGACCGGAAGGTCGTGGGTTCAATCCCAGGTGGGGGACACTGCTGCTGTACCCTTGAGCAAGGTACTTTACCTAGATTACTCCAGTAAAAACCCAACTGCATAAATGGGTAATTGTATGTAAAAATAATGTGTAAAAAATAATGTAATTGTATGTAAAAATAATGTGTAAAAAATAATGTAATTGTATGTAAAAATAATGCGATATCTTGTAACAACTGGATAAGGGGGTCTGCTAAGAAACAAATAATAATAATACTAATAATAATAATAATAATAATAATAATAATAATAATACTACTAATAATAATAATAATAATGACGGCGTTAGCATTCACTTTGGGACCGATTTGAAAATTCACAATGCAAAGTTCACACTTTAGTATTGTCCATTAATTTCACAGATTAAAAAAAAAAGTCTAGTTGCCACCCTAAGTGTTTTCAAAGTTATGTACCACACATATCAATGATCTCCAAACCTTTAATTCAATCCTTGTCAAAACAAGGCGCGTTGCTTTTTCACACTTCTGATTTGGTGTGCGCGTTCCCAAAGTGTTTGGTTGCTTTCTGCATTATCACAACTCCCGATTCATCCCATTCAGGGACTTTTATTTATTTGTGTTTCCTGTATAGTATCCAGGGATCAAAATGTGTCAGGGAAGCCCGTTTGATCACTGAAACGCAGGTTAACTCTTGAGACCGAAACCCCCAGAAAAAAGTTGCCTATATCTCAATCAGTGACTATGAGCTGTGACCTGTGGGCTGTTTCATTGTCTTTCCTCCTTTTGTCGGGGCACACATTTTATTGACCCATTCTGCATGACTGCGCCCAGAGTGGCAACCGAAGCCACAAACTACTGGCAGGCATCTTGCCTCAGTCTCCTGACTGTCTACCTCTGCAGCAAAGGAGCGAGCCGAAACACTGCAGACTGACGGGGTTAATTACTCTGCAGCACTCCGTCTTTCACTACTGATGGTCAGCTAAATCAATGAAACTGTGCCTGTGTCGGCGCTGTTGTTTTTAAAAGTGTAGCATATCATTATATTGGAATGTTTGGTGTTGGTGTTTCACCAAGTTAATGCCGTGATTTACACCCACCCGCCGAACTCCACACAGACAAACAAAACAATATAGCAAGTACATCAAAAATATACATACAACTATACCAAATTCATACAATATATATATATACAACTATACCAAGTACATCAAAAATATACATACAACTATACCAAGTACATCAAAAATATACATACAATTATACCAAATACATAATATATATATATATATATATATATATATATATATATATATATATATATATATATATATATATATATATATATATATATATATATATATATATATATATATATATATATATATATATATATAGGGCAGCAGTGTGGAGTAGTGGTTAGGGCTCTGGACTCTTGACCGGAGGGTTGTGGGTTCAGTCCCCGGTGAGGGACACTGCTGTTGTACCCTTGAGCAAGGTACTTTACCTAGATTGCTCCAGTAAAAACCCAACTGTTTAAATGGGTAATTGTATGTAAAAATAATATGATATCTGTATAATGTGATATCTTGTAACAATTGTAAGTCGCCCTGGATAAGGGCGTCTGCTAAGAAATAAATAATAATAATAATATATATATATATATATATATATATATATATATATATATATATATATATATATATATATATATATATATATATATATATTACATACTCGTGGCAATAGAGATTGTAACTAATCCCTGACTGCAGTCACTAATTAAACAGCCAGACAATATTGTTCAACATCAGCAGTTGTGGCTAAGTCTCAGTCGCCTGGACTGACCTGTGTTTGGTTGGCGGAACTGCCAAGTTTTGGAGGCCTATTACTAGTATTTTACAGCTAATTTCAATCTAAACAAATATCTAAAGAACCCGTTTATGTATATATTTATTTATTGATCTTAATTCTACAGGACGCCACCCATGGTAACTGCACAAGCAAAAACTCACAACATAACCTTATGGCGGTTTTCAAATTGTTAAAACCTGCAATGTTACTAAGGTGTAAGTTGTTATGCATGGCAAGTTCGCGTATATATTTTAGAATAGATTTACTGTCCTGTATAGTAAAATAGGCTATAGACAACAGCAGAGACAAAGCTTTGGTTATGTTGACACAGAGATAACCGTTAATACGATGCATTCATTTTATTAAAAAATAATATGCGAAAAAGGGAATCGATGGAATATGTATATATTTAGTTTCGCGTGTTTTCTAGTGCAGTGTGTTATTAAAAATACATAAACGCAGCCCCAAATTCTAGCTGCAACACAAAACAAAACATGTAATACATACACGCTTTTCGTTTGCTGTATTGTAGTATTTGCGAAATCGTATTGTCAGATGAAGAAGTAATGCTGGTGGATGACGATGAAGTTGTGTTGTTTGTGTCCGATTGTGTTGTTTGTGTCTGATTGCTTTACACAGGTTGGTATTCAATGGCAGTATCTGCACGCTTATTCTATTAGCCATACACACATGCAAGGACTATCTTCCAAAAAACACCTCTCTATATTCCTGTAGTGAACATTGGTAGACTCTTTAAAAATAACTTGCTTTTTATTCTTCCTTTTTCTAAATAAAGAATCTTATTTCATGAAGCGGATGATATATTTGGCTATACACTACGATGTTTATTTTGGAAACACTTGTTTTGTTTTGCTTCTAAAGTATAATTTAAAACATTTTGAAATGAACACTAAACCTTTTTATATAAAGTGCTCTATAAGGTTCATGTTTAATTCTTCAGCAGTGTTTCAAACGTGTATCTGGACGATATGTAGTTACCACTTCCGAGGCATCTGTCCTTCTGCTCAGCAAATGGAGTTGCTGGCCGGGATAGTGGACTACAGCCTCGCTATTGCGTTGTTAATAAAAAACAAGAATACATTCCAGACATGCCTTCCATTCTCCTGGTCAACTGAAGTGGACATACCTGGAGTGAAGCAGCCACACGGTGGGGCTGGATTCAATTATAGCAAATTACAAAACAAAACCGCAACTTTACTTTCAGCTTCGATAGTTACGATTATTTTTGTATCGGTTTGGGGTGTTTGGAATTGAATTGCTGTTAACAAGATGAAGATATTTAGGTTTTTGTGTAATATGTCATTACCGTCGTCTATTGTGTGTGTGTGTGTGTGTGTGTGTGTGTGTGTGTGTGTGTGTGTGTGTGCGCGAGTAAAGGTAGAAAGGGTGGTGATAATTGGGCAGAGCTTTATGAAGTTCTCGAACCCCATAGAGTTCCGAAAATGTTAATAATAAATGGTGACCGAAGGGATATGACACTTCACGTATATTTTCTCTTTTGGTGAAACAAATGCCACACTGAAGCGCACGCTTGAGTTCATAGGCACGGTGGTATTTGAATGAGGCAAGCGCAGGTTCGCAGATAAAAAACAAAACATAACATGCAGTGAATAACAATCTGCAGAACACACATTGGACGTGATGCAATTATTATTATTATTATTTATTTATTTCTTAGCAGACGCCCTTATCCAGGGCGACTTACAATTGTTACAAGATATCACTTTTTTTTTTTTTTTTTACAATTACCCATTTATACAGTTGGGTTTTTACTGGAGCAATCTAGATAAAGTACCTTGCTCAAGGGTACAGCAGCAGTGTCCCCACGGGGGATTGAACCCACGACCCTCCGGTCAAGAGTCCAGAGCCCTAACCACTACTCCACACTGCTGTTCACAAACAAATATGAGGTTTGTTTGTGAACGGCGCACAGGAAATGCCACTCGTCTCTTCTCAACGCGTATAGTTTTATAGTTCAGTAGTCTCGTTTATGTCATGATTGCTGTGGTGTTTAAAACAAGGCATTGGAAGGTTTTTTTATTTGTTCTCACTACACTGTGCCACTTCAGCATTTAATACAATTTAAAGACAACACATGGAAAATAACAAAGATGCATTTTGAATAGGCCGTGTTTACATTAGCATCAATGTGTCATACCTGGGTACAATCGGGTATTTTAGCAACATTTTAGAACATGTTATATCGTATATAGTTCTTCCACAAAGCTTAGCAGATACAAAACAATTAATGAAGCAAACTTCCCATATTAGCAAACAGCCAGGACACCTATTTCACCCGTGCAATTTTGTTTTTAAATATGTTGACTGTTTTTTTTTAAGAAAAAACAACAGTAACAAAACCCCCCAATAATAATCGAAATTAATTTCGTTTGTTTTTCTATATTAGTAATCTCTGATGCACTGGGATAGCAGGTACAGAGGCGGCACCAGCCTTGTAAAGCATCAGGGAGCACGATGTTTAATGTCATGTACACAGGAAATTCGTTTGTTCTTACTAGTCTCGATTTTTAGTAGCATTTTCTAACAGGATCTCACTTATAGCAAGGTTCAAGGGTTAAAAATGGATAGGGCCTATTATTCCCGACTTCCACACTGGAAAACCAAATCTTTGAAAATGAAACTTCAATCTTATAGAACAGATTATATATATATATATATATATATATATATATATATATATATATATATATATATATATATATATATATATATATATATATATATATATGTATATATATAATATATATATATATATATATATATATATATATATATATATATATAATGCATACAAGTTATGTTTATGATTTACTGTACATACAAATACAATGAATACTCTTTTAAAATAGCTGTTAATTGTGCATATAAGAACTATAGGCGCGTTTTAATTAGTAGTTGGTTTGCAATATATTTTTTAAAAAGGATTTAGTTCACGTTAAACATTAATTCCAAAAGGGGAACGTTTAAAAAAGGAGAAACAGTCGGCATCAGTATCTGACCATGTTGATTTCGTTATGTGGTCGCGAATAGTGTTTTTCATCATTTCAATCGTTTTGCACAATTTTCATTTATTGTTGAGAAACAAATCCAAGAAAAAAGGAACTAAGAAACAAGAAATACACTATTTGTTAATACTAAAAAGCACATGCACTTAATGTGTAACGTTATTTTTTTGTAGATTTAAAATTGCTCATGCACTTCAGAAAATTATCCAACAGATTATAAACAAATATTATTTTTTATTTATTTTTTTAAAGACGTACATAAACGAACCTCTGGGCTTTCTCCCTTGGTTCTGTAAATAACAATTCCTGTATGCTGACGCACAGAGGTTACAGCTAGAATAATTAGGGCTCAATAGGTGAATGCTCCGTGAGCATTTGGAACCCTTCAATATGGTTCCAATGGTTCGAGCGCTCACAGGAACTCTCTTTTTCTCAGGGTCTTTTTGAAGCCATACTGAAACGTCACTGACATCTGTCAGAGAGTAAAGCGGTGCCATTTTTTATATTTGTGTGCGTTGATTAACCACTATTGTTTGAACTGGAAATTCAATTGTAAAGAAAAGTTGGTTAATTTAACGAGCAGGAATGTATAAGCTCACTGTACAGAAGAAAATTTATTGCCCAATATAATTTAAAAGGAAACCCACAAAACACATAAAGATAATTTCTTGGCAGGAATATATCTTTGGTATATGTATATTTAAAGTGTGTATTAGTTATGCCAAGCCCTTGACTGACCGAGGTTTAAACGCAGGGTGGTTGACGCGCATTAGACAGCTCGGTTTAGTTTAGACTGCTGTTGTTTTAGCGGTATTCTCTGCTGTATTATTAAAGCACGGTCAATATACCCCAGCTGTCCTTGTCATACAAATATTAGGAAAACCAACAGGAGAAAAAATAAAATTAGAGTAGAGGCTCATTACATCAGCATAACGGAACAAAACAAAACCCTGTTGCACGGGTTTGATTTATTACTGCGCGTCACCTTTTGTACAGAAATGTGTGTGGGCGTGTTTAGTTTCTGGAACGGCGACGATTGGGTTAAATACTGTCCCGTTTGATCCTTGTGTGAACATGCTGTTTAAATCAAGCCATTTGCTACAACAGGAGAGAATTCCAGTATGAAAAAAAACAACAACGATGTGTTTTATACCTCTCGCAAGAAGCGAATGTATCACTGTGACATACCGTTTATCTTTACAATACATTATACGGTTATTTCGCCTTTTTGTCCAATTCACATCGCTGACCTTACACTGTGCCCTCTCAGAGGCTGGGTTAAATAGAGACAGAGACAGAGACAGATTGCTTTGAGTTATTGCACTCGTATTAAACACATAGACGCTTGAAAATTTGATTGAGCGGTGCAGACTTTTTCTTTTAAGCAAAGAAAGTTCGCTGTACGAATGTTAGCAACGAGTTTGCAGACTTTGAAAAGCAACTAAAGGTAACGTTTATAATGTTAGATTTACCAGTTTGCAAAGGATGCCAAGCCTAACAGCCAGAGAGTCGCCAATATTTAGCACTGCGCGGAGCATTTCAAAGCATTTTTGTGCAATATTTTATAAAGGAGTCATGCAGGGAACGCATGCGTGTCACTTTTAAAACAAACCAAGCTGCCGTCAATCATAGCAAATTCCAACCAATCCCAAAGCACTTTTTTTTTTTAAAAGCAGGTCTTCCTGCTGTGCTTTTATATTACACGGTGGCCGGTTTCGAGACATTTTACTACTATGACTATTGCTACAAATCAAGAGGGCAAAGTATGGGATTCACACCGACTCGAACTAACTCGAGCGCTGCATCTGCTGCCGTTGCTGCTCCACTCTGTGCTCGGAATTCTCCATGCATCTGATACACTGCCGGAATAATAATGGAAAACACGATTTATAGGCAGACCCCAAGTATAACATTGCTTGATTTTGCAGGTTCACAGCCACACTCCCAACAAAATATGACAAGCCTTTCCAGGTTTAGTGGCTGCCCTTTTTCTTACGTCTACCCTGGGGAGAGCAACACTGAACCCAGCGTGGTGCTGCCACCTTTGGCCGGGGAACACATGGGACACCCCACTGGCAGTTCCTTAAAACTCGGCCCCTCGCACAGTTTACGAGACTATCCCGAGGCGAGGTCCACTACTTATGTTGGTTACTCTGTCCCCCAAACTACAGATTTTGGATACACCAGCAGCCAACGCTTAGCACACCATAGCGCTAGGGATCTTACCAGTGGAGATCAGTTTGGATCAAACATGCCACCAGTTACTAATCAACTGTCGACCAGAGCTTCCCAACATGGTATTATGGGAAGGTACCGTGACCGTTCCACCTTTAGAGAAAGCAGAAACGCCGCTTTCTTCACCGCCTTCCACGAGCAGGCCCACAGCTCAGCTGGCGCTTCTCGGGACCTCAATGGCCAGGTGATGCTGGGTTTGCCAGGGGAGTTAATTCCCAGGTCCAACTCTTACAGCCAGTCAGTTGGCAGCCCCAGGGCCAGCAGGCAATTTGTCACTCAGTTTCTGAGCAGTTACAAACCGATGAACATGACTATACAGAGGGGAGCGGCCGCGGCGTTCTTCAGGTGCTCCGTGCAGGACATGAAACGGGAGCTGACCTGCAAGTGGACTGACAGCAAGGAGACGTCTGGTGGGAGGCGACCCTGCTCGAGGGCATTCGGTACCATGTACGAGCTGGTGACCCACGTCGCGATGGAACACGTCGGAGGACCTGAGCAGGCAGAGCACGTCTGCTACTGGGAGAGCTGTGCCAGGGAGAGGAAGCCCTTCAAAGCGAAATACAAACTGGTGAACCACGTCAGAGTACACACTGGGGAAAAGCCGTTCCCGTGTCCCTTTCACGGTTGTGAAAAAGTATTTGCCAGGTCAGAAAATCTCAAGATCCATAAGAGAACTCATACAGGTTAGTGACGTTTAGGATTGTTGCTAATGTATTATTATTATTATTATTATTATTATTATTATTATTATTATTATTATTATTATTATTATTATTATTATTATTATTAGTAGTAGTAGTAGTAGTAGTAGTAATGTTATTAGTATTATTTGTGTTGTTGTTGTTGTTGGTATAATTATTGTTATCATGATTATTGTTGTGGTTTTGTAATTATAATTTTGTTTTGTAAGGCTAGTGCACACCATTGAATGATTTATTAACAACAACAAATATGGCAATTCTATATGTTAAGTAGCTTGGCCTATTTAGTTAGTCAACTTGTCAGAACGCTAACAGAGATTAAAAAAAAATAAATGAACGAGACCTGCCACAGACAGCACTGAGAAAATATGTGGACGCTTTGCGCACATAAGGTGTTTAATTAAAACGTTATAGTACAAAGGCACCGTCACCAGACACATATGGTTCTACCATGCACTTCCACTAGACCACGTCTCATTTAAAATCCTGCCTGAGAATAACGAGCCCACGTTTCTGTTTTCAATAACCCAATGGAAGGAAACCGTAGCGCGAGTCCTATTTATTGCTGCTTTAATTAATTGACAAGTAATTGAATTAGGTTGCAGTCGGAGCTAATCAGTGTATATTAATGTACTTAATTTCATTATTGGCGTCTGATCCATGCGTTTAAATAAAGGCCAATGAATAAAGCAATATAAAATGAGATGAACTCGTTATATAAGTTCAATAATTACCATAAACACAGATGGCATAATAGAAAAGAAAGTAGCTGACAAACTGAATTTAAAATAAAATTTAAAAACGTGCCATAGGTTTCAATGAACTTGTGTTTGAACTTTTTAGTACAATACCCGCTTCGTCTTGTCAGAGCTCTCGATTTAAAGCGGCAGTGCCCCCTTTTCTTGCTGTGTCTAAACATTCGGATAAAGAGTACGCGCTTGCAATGATATATCATGTAAGGAATAACAGAAATCGATGCATTTCCTTAACGTATTATCTATGCAGTGTCATGTTTTGTTCTTGTTGGTTTTCGTATTTAAATTCAAATACTGCTAACCCTTTTGAATAGATTAATTACAAAGAAAGCACAGTCATTTACCCTGTCACGTTTTTAGGTTTAATTTGAACAAAAAGAAACGCGATTTTTTTTTTGTTTCTTCAATGACGTCTCATTGTTCATTCGATAAAACGGTATTTGTTTTATTACAACGTAGAATTACTGCCCATAATTAACATAATGTTTGAAAATCGACTAAAATATTGATGTAAAGTGCTTTAGTACATTTTTAATCAAAACGATCCGGTGCTTTTTTTTTTTTTAAAGAAGCGTATATTTTTGTTTTATATTTCAAAGATAAGGGGCGTGTTTATTGCTTTCTAAGAACTAGCACAAAAAATATAATACATAAAATAGGACACATGGGAGCAACTGACGTAGATCACACGTCTGACAGTTCTGTCGTTCTAGAACATCCACTGAGAATGCTTCAAGTGTGTTGCAGTACGTGCTCTGCACAATCCTACTTCGGTTATGGATGAAAAAGATGTATGTATATGCTGTTTGAAAATACTGTTAGGCGTTATCAAACCATTCCTTCTAAAGTCCTCTTTATAGGTATAGGCTGTAAAAAAAGAGTACGCGAACAGTCCCGAAATGTGAAATCATCTCTTTTTTTTTTGTATCATTCAAGATTTTTGTCAAAATCTCAGGAAGGAAGCAATATTTCAAAATGAACAATGCATTTGTATAAGTGCAGTCGCATTTATTGCAAATAATAATAGTCTGGAAATAGAGTGTGTTCTGCATAACTCGGCCAGTTCAAACCACCATAATTGTTTTTTTTTTGCGAGTTTTGTTACATTAGCAGCTTGCTTTTCGTTTGACTACAAATCATTTGTAATTATTTGTTTATTTTATTTTAATCTAACACTAAGTTTTTATTATTATTATTTTTTTAAATAACTATTACTAGGGTTCAATTTTAATTATGGCAATGCTGTCCTTAGCGGCTAAAAATGTAACAAATGATAAAAAATAAAAGTGATTAAAATATATTCATAGCTGCGGGCATTTTATAGAGTGTTCGCATTGCCCAATTGCAATTTACAATTTAATCATGTCTTGTTGTTTCGCACTAAGAAGCTGCTGTAAGGAGGGCCTATATCGGCAGAACCCTAACAATGTATTTATCGCGTTATCCACTTTATATTAAATGTGTAAATAAGGACAACGAATTCTCAGACAGAGACGGTGCACAAGATAACTATACGTGCTGTCTTCATTTATATAGATACAGAGAGTTAAAAAATGTACAGTGACTTTGAAGCACAGGTGGTGTAAATACGACCTCAATATTTAGTTTCCTGACACACACAGTTAGTAAAACCACAGCTGATCTTGGAAATGGTTTATATAGGGCGATATTATTGTCACAGAAATATGCGCAACCGCAACACTACACTTGTGTGTGTATTGTGGAGATATACAGTTTTCAAGATGCTGTAGGACATACAAAGTGCAAAAAATAATACAAATATAGCAGTGATTTGTATGATACTCAAGCAGGATTTGAATGGTTGTACAGGCATGCAATTACAGCGTATGTGTGTGTGTGTGTGTGTGTGTGTGTGTGTGTGTGTGTGTGTGTGTGTGTGTGTGTGTGTATTATACATTGATTTATATCATTTTTAAATTATAATATAATCCTTCTTTTTCACATGCCAGGTATACAAAAACTGTGTGCAAATATTGAAATGTAATAGTAGGCCTATGCATATATTTTCCTCCTGGGCCATTGAGACGGCTTGAAATTATGCAAGATAATTATGTATTTTGTCACTGCCAGACTTTAAATCATACACATGCTAAAAATGACTTTCCACCTAATGCAAATCCTGGAGGTAATTTTGGGTCATTTTTCCCCCCCGCCCTTTTAGGTGAAAAGCCTTTTAAATGTGAATTCGAGGGCTGCAATCGGAGGTTTGCTAACAGCAGTGACCGGAAGAAGCACTCTCACGTCCACTCCAGTGATAAACCCTATATGTGTAAGGTCAGGGGGTGTGAAAAGTGTTACACGCACCCCAGTTCTCTTCGCAAGCACGTGAAACTTCACTGCAAGGTTGACATGACTAAAACAAGCGGGGGAAAGGAGCGCGGTGAAGCGCGCAGATCCCCTTCATCTTTGGACCGAGAAAGCAGATCTTCCTCAAACGCGCAGCGTGCAACGGCCTGTCCCGCACCAACACGAGACTCTCCCTCCACACAAAGTCCAAGCGGTTCTTCTGTCGGGCCTCGTTTCCATTACGAGCTCGATAACGGTTTGGACTTTTCATCGACTTCGGACCCAGTGTTCTTACAAAGAGGACATTTTAGAACGGAGCCGTCATTGCCCACTGACACTTTGATCCAAACCCCACAGGATAAGAACTTCCAGTCTCAAGGCGCGTTATCTTTTGAGAAGAGTATAACCAATGGGTGGTATACCTGTCACAGTGCCGTCGAGACCTGTGCCTCGAAACATTTCAACAGCGACATCTCTTCAGCAGAATAAAACTGCGCAGAATACGAAACGCATTCAACTTAACAGTATTGGTAAATCTATTGTGTTTTGGTGTTTAAAACCCCCCAGCCCATTGTTTGTAACGTGTTATTAATCTGTTTTAAATTGAATATATAATGTATCGTAAATGAATTTGAATGTAAGAAAATGGGGATGTGGTATTTCTTAGTGCTCGTCGTCAACCCCCCCCCCCCCCCCCCCCCAAACCACCACCCTCAAAAAAAGAAAAGAAAAGAAACCTCTCGCATTTTGTATTATCTGACAGAGTTGATCTACATTTGGGATGACGTGTATATTCCTTTTCAAATGAAAAAGAAGATAACAAAGGCACGGTATGTCTTGTAATGTATGTTTGATGCATTGCGCGCGGGAACTTGACGTTTCAGATCTTGCAGTGAGGGATGCAGTACATGTTCACCATAAAACACATTTTATAAAACTGATTATCATTTGAAGAGGGAACTTGAGCTTCTTAAAAATGTATTATATTATAAACAATATCGTCTTCTCTCTAAAATGTATTATTGGTCAGATCTGAGATTATATATTTCAATTACTTACACATTATCTAATGTCTAAATATTCCTAAGTGCTCAACAATAAACCTATTTGTGAGAAATGTGTTTTGTGCTGTGTGTTTTGTGCTCCAAATCATGTGCAAAACACTCCAAATCCTTCTGGGGTCTCCGGTCTTTTTGTTTTCTAACATTGCTGTTTAGATAAAACTCCTAGTATTATTCAGCTTTGCTGGACTTCACAATTTCCTTTTTTTATTATTATTTTTTTTTTACTCCGCTTCATGGTTGTTTGAACTGGTTTTGTTTCATCTTTCGTGTTTACCAATAACAATTTGAATTCACAGAATAAAGAGTGCGGTAAAAATAACAACAATATGTGACAGATACACACAGCTATCCATTACATGACAGGGTGCACAAATGCAAACACGCTGAAAACGGCGTAGAATACCAGGAGAGTGCAGAATATACTGCAGGGGGAAGGGAGAGTGGATTCTATTTATTACCTGTGCCTCATTATGGGATTCTGTATGTGAGGACACAGATTTTAAAGTTATTTGAAGTCGACAGAGAATACAAGACCGTCTCTGATGAGCATTAAGACATTTAATTAACAATGCTATTGTATGTACAGTATAATTAATTATGCATACACTCGTTCATTAAAGTGTGTCTATTCCCTTTGATCAGCCGATATGTGCTAAAACGAAGCCCAATATATATTTGAAACACAGTATAGTTACAGCACCAGCAGTGTGTTTACTTCGGTTTTATTAGATTTTAGTGGATTAAACTCAGGATGCCTTGAATTACATTTGCGCGTTTAATCAAATTCAATGCACTAACTATAGGAAAAAGGTGTATTTGCAAATAGAACAAACTCAATCTAGTAATGCATGTGATTTCAGTCGTTTATTAGAACCCTGACGGAATATGATAACGATGCATTAATTCAGGGCAGGCCTGTATAGTTTGTGCTGTATCTTCCCGGTAATGGGTACTTTTCGGGGGTAACTTAAGATGGATACAATTATTTTCAATATGGCTGTTTTAATATTGGATTGTTCCTGTGGTTTGTATGGCTCGTGTAATGACTGTACACAAGACAATGAGACAATAGCGTGCGAGTCTTTTCAAATAATTGCAGCTCCACGTTATTGATTGTTCAGGAGCCGGGTTGTCCGGTATGGAGGTTCACTGAAAGGGAACGCCGTGTATAGGTTCCAAACCCACTAGACTACTTTCATCATGTTGGAAACGAGGCTATAGATCAAACTGAGACTGAGGCCCAGTACCTACAAGTCACCATTCCATTATAGCTGTATAACTGGGCTACGTCATTAAGGGGGATATATTTACCTGAATGCAGAATCAAACGACTGCCTGCCATACAACTGGTATTGATTAACACGCAGAATGCAACTTGAGGAGATTCTTCTTTTAGAATTTCAATAAAACACACACACACACACACACACACACACACACACACACACACACACACACACACACAGTAAATGTATATTCATGAAAGGATTTATATATCGATAGGAGTGTGTAGGGGAGACCGGGGACAGTTGTAACACCTTGAATTTCTCCAATCAGAAGCAAGCTAGAGTTCCATTACTCACTCCGCACATGCGCAGTTCAGGCCTGCCTGTGGAAGAGGAGCTATCTGTGCCAAAGCCCTGAGCTTTTATCTACAAAAATCAATTTTTGATATAGTTCAGTACGTTTTTTCCCCCAGTTTTCTTTTTGTGATATATACCTGTGTTACACAGTTTGGATCCAGGCTTCTCACATTCTCATCCCTGTTCTCTGTACTTATAATTGACACAATTGCTCTTAGTTTTGCTGTTTCTTGCTGGAGCATGAGGTTTAGTAATGGCTCCCTGGGTTGGGGCCAGTTGTAATGTTACAATTGACCCCATACACCATTAGCTGAACTATATTTGGGCACATGAATCTTGCACTGAAGGAAACAGAGTGTTCATATATCACAATTGTGAATAAGAGTGACATATTCTTGCTTGATAAGGCCCATAATTTTCGGGATGTTAAAAAGTTTTAGAAGTAGGACAACAAAAAAAATTGCCTTATGTGAATATTTTTATTTTTTCAATAAAGATATTCAGTTTTTGAGTTAAATAATTTATTTGCTTCATGTGAAAATTGATCTTATTCAATAAAACATTCAATTCTTGAAAGGTAAAAAATGTAACAACTGTCCCCTATCTCCTCTAGTATATAAATACTGCTTTGCAAATACTCAGATAACGCCTCCTCTGTTTATAACATTGACACGTTGAAGTAAATACTTAAAAATAAACAGACTTGTCCATTAAGTTAATGGGACTGACCTACATCAAAATCAATTGGTCTCAAAATGAGATAGGCGCTTGCCACAATAGGCGCTGACAAGTGATTATGCTAATAGCTATCTATTTAGAATGCTATTATTTTGGTAACTGTTGAATGTGACATGTCAGTAACATTTATAATAAAGCTATCTCGTTTTCTAGAGGATCTCTATACTGCATGGACAGTTGTGTGTATCAAACACGTACAGAGTAATACTCATCAGATAAAACTGAATTGAGGGCTGTCAGAAGTTTTACAAGAGCCATAAACGGGAACATTTTTTCTGAAGTTCCCTTTCAAAAGTATCTCGACAAATCAATAATATGGTCAATGGAGAGGTTACTGACCCCCCACCCCCGCACATTTTATCCTCCCGGCTCAACCATCCGTTGTGGGGGACAACAGTAAACCGACATCGAACATGTTTCAGTGGCAATCAAGTGCTTTGGCTAAATGGGTTATATAACAGTATTATATTATATCTAGGATATCTACTGTATGTTTAGGTTAACGACTTAAAAATATATATACCCTAACCCTAATATAACAAACCACACTTCAAAATATATCCCCGGTACATTGGAAGGAGTTTACGGTATGGGTTTTTAGACCCTATATATATAATAATGCATGCAATATTGTCTTGTGTGTTACGTCTTGAATATGTATATATATATAGATATAGATATATAGCATATATACAGCATATATATAATCGTAAGATATACAAATAACATTTATTAATGGATCATTTTAGATCATTTCTGTAAAGACATGAACGGTGTTTTTATTAAGGCACATTTTAAACACGGATTTTATCATACAATAATACAGTTTGATAAATGCCTGATATCCTATTACTGTACATTTGTATGGATTCCGAAGCTTACAGATTAGACCCTCTTGACACCAGTAAAGGATCGTTTCATTGCCAGATGTCCTTGCTATTACACCGTCGGATGATTTTCACGGCGTAACTCGTCCAAATTGATTTCACCGCCTGGTTTAAAGCCATGCCTACCTGAACCCGCAGTGCAGTTATAGCTCACATAATATTCTGCAAATGTAAAGAATTCCCGAATGCAATATCGTGTAAATCCTAAAGGCGCATGACGTGTCTTTTTTTTCTTTTAGCAACAGTGGTGGTTTCGTGTGCGTCTGAAGTATGTTTTCAAACATGACATTAAAATAACTCGTATGACCTCATGCAGCGCTTAGTAGTGTATCAATATACTATACTAAGGTCTACCAAGGTTATTTGCTGATACTGCATACACCCCTAAAATGTGTTTAAAATCGAATACGATTAACAAAGTATTCATTTTGTACATTTCCTGCATGCTAGTTTTGCCTATTCTCGCTATTGCAATAATAATAATAATAATAATAATAATAATAATAATAATAATAATAATAATAATAATAATAATACATTAGAAGCTACAAGGAAAGCTCGGTTACAGGCAGAATGGAGATTTTTGGTCTAGGTGAAAAATAAACAGTTACTCGTTTAAAACAATGGTCTGTGTTTTTCCTTCTGTTTATTGAGCGCATATGAATTATGCACATCAGTGCTGTCCTATTTAAATTACGTACCATCCCTTCTGTTGAGTCTGTTAAAATAATTAAAATACTTAACATTTTATAGTGTGGGCCTATTTTGGAAAAAAAGACCCTATAGCAACAAATAATCTACATCCATCAGTCCACGTTTAGAATTCAGACAAACATCAGCATCCTACTAAATGCACATTTGAACTCATTTTAAACTCATCTAAATAATGCGCATTCTGTACAGAATAATGTATTTTAAACATAAAGATGTCAATTGAATTTTTGTATTTCTATCCATAGGCTACCTTCCCTGGAAAACACAAACAGCGAAAGTCCTTGGTGAAATAATGACAATTGCACCTGTTTATATTGTGTAGTATACGACTGCAAGGACTGATTGATTTTACATGAATAAAAAATGAAGAAAAACCGTATAAAAGTGTACCACATTATTTGTTTTATGATAATTTTGCAATTCACCGTTGCTTTCCCCTTCGTTTCACTGCTCATTCCCCATGGTTTGCAATGTTATGTTTAAATATTCTTCATCATACCTCTCTGGGCTTTACAGCGTTTACCTCTGGTTTACCATGCTTTTCCTATTGTCTTTATTACACTTTGCTTTTATCAGGGCAGTGCTGTGGGTGCCCCACAGTCATGTTCAGTTTGACACTATAGAAGTCATCGTTTAGCCCTCTGAGCACTTCAGAGAGTCCAGTTTGTTCAATGGTGACATGTGGTTCTGTGTCTATGTATTATATATGAATGTCGTATGAAACGTTTGGTATTGCTGTTACTGTACGTGGTCAGGAGCGTCCCCTTAATGTCTGGAATATAAGCAGTGCTTTAAAACAGAGGCATCGGTGCTCAACTTTTTAAACTGCCACGGAGCCAAATAGGGTCCTGACACTACTTGCAGGCAAAGGAGGTTATACGTGACATTTTAAAGCTCTGTGAAAACTCAGGGAACAAAATATGTTTGAACATGGCTAACAACCTTTTCAAATGTAAAAAACATTGTTAAAAAACAGCTTTTACTGTAGCAGAACACCAAAAACATGCCAATAAAGCATGAGCCATATGTTAGACTTTCATATGATATTCAAACAGTTGTCCAGAGACCATAATGGATAACGTTGTTTAACATCTGTTAGAAAGCTTAATCCATAAATACTGGATATAATAATAATAATAATAATAATAATAATAATAATAATAATAATAATAATAATAATAATAATAATAATAATAATAATATTTATTTATTTATTTATTTATTTATTTATTTATTTATTTATTTTTATAGAGCGCCTTTCATAGTGGACCACCATCACAAAGTGCTTTACAGAGGTAGGCTGTAAACTGTGCATTATATGCAGAGTCACTTACAATAAGACATTGATTTAACATCTCATCCGCAGGATGGAGCACAAGGAGGTTAAGTGACTTGCTCAAGGTCACACAGTGTGTCAGTCAGTGGCAGACGAGGGATTTGAAGCGGCCACTTCTGATATGCAGGTTACAGATCTGTTTGTGCACTTGCAATCTATGTGACAGGGTTTGTCCTAAACATGTGATTTCTATTTAAACAAAGTTAAGGGATGCTGTTCCATGTGCTTTGTGGGCAATCAATCCTTGCTAAAAACAACCCCATTGCAATTGTGATAGCTTCTACAAGTTCAGAAAGTTAGTATAGGCTACCTGTTAAATAATGATTGGAAAAGCACTTATACTGTAATGGGATATTAAACAGGCAAACAGATCCTTATTAAGAAAACATAGCTGGTAGAAAGTCTCTGGGCAAACGTCTACAAAGTAAACTTGAAGCAAGTTGGTATTCTCTCTGAAGGTTGGAGAATCTTATTTGGTTAGAGGGGAGAAACACCCCATGGAGACCAAAGGAAGCTGTTGAGTCCCACAGCTGCCCTGCTGTCCAGGATCTGAGCATTGTCTGCAGCCTGAAACAACAGTGTGTTTTTTAAATATATATTTAAATTTAAAGAAATGGGCTTGTAACCAGGAAGTCCCCAGTTCAAATCCCACCTGCTAAATAAACAAATAATAATAATAATGTAATGCAGTAAGAGCCCAGCAGTGATACATAGGGGATGAGAAGGCGATAAGGTAAAGTGCTTCTCACTGTAGAAATCAAACAAGCTCGCTCCACCAGGTGTGTGGGCACTGATCTGCCAGGGTTTTGGGAGTGTCCAGTGGTAGGAAGGTCCTGGAATGAGGCTGTGTCTGTTCTGTCCACCCTTACAGGAGCAGCGGTGCCAGTGTCCCCTGGGGGAGCCTTCTGTTTCCTTCACACAGCTGCCTGTTTTCTTTAATGAAGCCGCTGCTGGCTGTCCTGACTGCTTCAGAGTACACAGTGTGCTCTACCTGGAATGTTTCTGACCCTCAGGGAGTCCTGCAGAGACATTGTCTTGCTAGAAACATCCACAGCATGGTGGACTAAGGGTCACTGTGGCTGCCTGTCCTGTTGCTTCTGTTAAGGTGGGAAGGCTTATTACTAATTAACTGGTTCGAGCCCTTACCTTTTAAATGTTTACCACAGTATTTTTGCACTTTGCCATGTTCTTTTAAATATACTTTACCAGACCTCTCTGTGCTTTACAATGCTTATGCTTTACCATTATTTCACTGTGCTTTTGTGACTATTTGGTTACAAAGAAACAAAATGAAGGCATTCAGGTTTCTTTGTGACTTTATGTGAAAGCTACAATTATTTTATAAAAGTATAACATAATTACAATATACAGCACCCAGGTGACGTCTTAATCACTGCGGAAAACAATACCAAATTAAAGGGAAATTGATTTTTACCACCACAGACTTTAAGACGGGCTATAGCCAAGGTTTTGAAATCTATTTTATTTCCTCTTATTTGCACTAGCAGGACTGTCACTGTTCCCCTTCTTTTTTTGTTGAATATCTTTTGGGTAGTTGCTTGTATTTTATACTTCAATTTGGAACGTACAGGTATTTCAAAGGCGACGCTGTGGATGAAAAGTTACTGCTGTTGATTTCTGGTACCTCATCACTTCTGGAGTTGTAGTTCAGACTCATTCCAATGCAATGCAATCAGTCCAGGTGACCTACATCAAAAGAACCTACATCAGTATATTTAGAAATATCTGCATATTCTTTCGAAGAACCAAAACTTTGTCAGCATAATAAAAGAGGAACCTGTAATAATGCTAAAAGGTAATAGGAGTTTTAAACACTGGTTATCACTCCCAACCTCCATGTAAAACGACCCTTGTGTAACAATAAATATGTGTTGACTGCATAGCCCATGAAGCTACTCCACTGCTCTCCAGGTTGTCTGGCTGGTCTTTGGTTCCTTGTCACCATGAGGCCACCCCCGGTCCCAGAATCAAACTGCGGCGGGACATGACAAGCCACCAAATAGCTTTGTGACCACATGCTGCCCGGCCGTCTGCACCACCGTACCCCTACTGCTTCAAATGAGCTGCTGCTGGAGGGAGAGGATTACAAACAGAGGGCCAGTGAAATTGGTTTCTTAGATTTCCATCTTCCACCGGTCAGACCAGTAGAGACATCACTCCAGGACTCCGTCCCATTTCATCCGATTCCTTTCACTCCCCCCAGCTCTTTCCCTCTATTAGTTCTCAATGTTCTCCCCTAATCCCTGTTCCAATTACTTCCTCCTACCTATTCTCTGCAGTCTGGTGCCAGTGTGGACTCGCGCCACATTCATCTACCAGGTCCAGCATGCAAGCCCCCTCTTCTCCTTCATTTGAATTTTACATCAAGGCTATTTTAATCACAGCTGACAAAGCATTTGCTGTCTCCCTCCAGCCTCTGTTATTGTGTTTATCGTTGCCAGATTTGTAACCCAGTGGTTTTATTTGATGGAGTGTCTTCCATCAGCACCCTTTATTTACATGTACCTCATATAGTGCCAGCAACATTCAATTCTGGCGCCAGTAGACATGTGACATTTTTATTGCTTAGCAACCATAGATGATGATAGTTTCTCATTGGGTTTGGACAACTCAGATGACCCACCCACACTCATCAATTTTCACACAGATATGCACCCTTGTTTCACTAATGGCTTAATAAAGTCTTGAGAGAAGATTCCATCTTCAAGATAACATTACAGATACATAAACAGATACACACCCAACACCCAAGTGGAAGGCATCCTTCAAACAGGTCCGGAATGTTTTTTCCACAGCAGCAATTCAAAGCAGCACATTACTGATAATAAGGGCTGCATGAGCCGGCACCTGTACTGTAACCACAGTGATCCATTACACTTTGATGCTCGCCTTGGAACCTCTCACTGGCTTTGTAACTATCCTGCATTCAGAGTATAATTTATGCAAAACCTCTTTGTGATGAAGAGTTCTTTTTTTATATACAGGAAATGACCTGACTACACAGAATATGATTTTTAACATTGTGATTTACTTTTTTTGTGTTTATTTATTTATTTATTTATTTATTTTAATATGCATGTGCATGTATTTTAACCCCTTTTTTCATCATGGTAATAGCAGCGGGCATTTTGCCTCGGTGTAGTTCAGACTACAAGTTTTATCAATGTGGAAAACTGCTACGCAATAGGAGTTTTATTTCCATCCATACGTATATGCTTAGTTTACTGCAGAAAACCACTGAACAAGCGGTACAGAACCAGTGCCTAGGACGTCTTTTCGCTGTGCTTCAGTGATTCTTCTTTTACTGGTTTAGCTGTCTCAGAAGCCAACGTCTTTGATCGGACTGAGCCACAAAGATGAAGACAGACAGCTTTGCCTTTAGTTTTTTGGGGGGGCTTCCAGATCTTTGCAGTCTATTACTTGTTACACATTTTGCTGTTATTGTTTCTGTGATATAACATCCTGCACGAGATCACTGGAAATAACTCATTTTTCCATGTCAAGAGTCCCGGCACAGAAGGGGGAATGATACATGCTTTTATATGGTCCAATTGAAGAACAATATGGTCCAAGTTTCTTAACAAGCGCAAACAGGACATTCTATAATGACAGAAGTCTTACAGCTAGAATTGCAGTAGCATTGGCGTGAATGTATCCATCTTCTCAAATCATTTTCCTCAGCTTTCACTTGTGCTTTCTTTTTATCGCTTTAGTTTTTAAATACAATAAAATAAACTCTGTTGGGACGGATGGATATTGATATTTTCCCAGATCTGTAGCACAGGCCAAGGTAGATGAATTGTCAGTGCTCTACCTGGATCAGTTATAAAAATGCCTCCTCGGCTGCAGTTACCTGGGTGCAGACTGCAGATGAGAGAGAATGGTAAGGGTTAGAAGATGTGTTCCAGGTTTCCTCTCAGCATCCCGAAGAAATTCTCAGCAAACCAGCTCCTGCTTAAGCAATTGCCAAAGAGCAGTAACAAATAGAAATATCCAGCAAACTTAGTTTTGTTTAAAAATGTAATTACAAAGATAAAACAGACAGCACATTTTAATAAAAATAGTGACGGTGATGGTAATTAAATACACAATGTTGTTTAACCTTTTAAATTAATAATGATGATCATGTATTAAATACATCTGACGGGTGAAGCTTTTTTATGTCTAGAGTTATTGTTGAAAACCCCAATAAGTATGAATTATGCAGCTGTTAACCTTGTTGCAGGCTCACAATACCGTGTCATGCCCAGGGGTGTTAGATGATGGATGTGGACTCTGCTGCCGGTGAATCCCCGTGGGAGTCCCCACTGGAGCTGAGGTTATGGTTATAACAAGCGTTCAGTTTAGAGTCAAGACAGTTATGAGGTTAGATTAGTGTAAGAGGACAGATCTGTCTTTGTTTGACCATGACCATGTTTGAAGCACACTCCAAATTAACTGAAGGGCAGATTCGTATCAGGATTAACACGGGTTCAGAAGCTTCCACAGAAGGCTGGGAGGGACGGCTAAGCTTTTTTGTTAACTGGGACACAGGAATCTGAAAGCATCCCTCCAACACTACAGGTCAAATGGGGCCGCAGTGCAAAGTGTTGCCCAATCTTGTAAAAAGAAAAACAAACTGGGTGTCACTCTAACTTTCTGAGTGCCTGCCGATCACATAAGTTTTCTGCTACTGCTATACATATTGATAAACCTTTGAACTTTATCTTGTCATGTTAAGCAAACCAAAATCTACTTGAATCTGTGTCTGGTTACTGAAATGAAAAAGAGACATTTTCAAAAGCATGTATTAAAAAAAATGATATCATATAACATTTATATCCTTCAAGGCAGATATGCACGCTGCTGGTGTTTTTTTGGTTTTGTGTATTTCCAGGAATGGATTCCCATTCCTAGTTTCAGTTAATGCATAGTCAATCCTGGATACTTCCGGAGCTCTTCTGTAGAATTCCTGTAGAACGGCGTCGTCAAAAGAGGACAGGATATTAGGAAGTGAGTTAGAAAGCACCACATCCAGAACCATGGGGAGGAACAAAATAACCTCTAGTTATCTCCTGTTTCTTAATGAGCATGCTTTCCAACTCTGAATACATTAGAAAGGATCAATCCTACAGTCACAATGGAGCTTATTCTCCTACTGCAGCTTTAGTGGATTTTCAGGGAGTTTTCACAGCTTATACAGCAGCTGAAAAGCCAGGTGGAAGTCATGCCTGTTGGCTTTGCTTGCATTGTGTTAGGTTTAGTACCTTGTCTTTTACTAGGTGTTGATTGTTCAGTGAAAACCGAGATGAATACATTCTGGGCTTAGTACAAAATCTCAGGGCTTTAGGTGTCATAAATCTCTATTAATGAGTTATGGAATCATTTTTCCATATGTACATGGTGTACATTGCCAGACAAGTTGCTGCTGTGGAATCGGTGTCCCGAGGTTAAGTACATATCCTCATGCTCAGCCTGTAGACAGGAGGAGCGCTTGTTCTATTGAGTGTTCTACTCGGTATACATGTTACCCCATAGTGTCCATCGTAATATTCCTTCGTGTGGCCATTTTAATATTACACCAGGAAGAGTCAATACACGATACACATTATTTTGCTTTTAGCAACAGATAGCTGACTCAAAGAAAGCTGCTCAGAAAATGAATGTATTTTTTTTTCTTTAAGAATGTGTGCTTTAAGTCACGATACAGATAATTCAGCCCGTTGATGGGTTTAACGATCTGATGCAGCTAAAGTTTCAAGTCTGATTTTCTGTAAGCTGCAAACTGTATATTTTGACATGGAGGACCATAACAAAATAATCGTTTTAACTACCCTGCTTTCAAGCAGTCTGTTATTATATACCGATACATTGTAACTCACTGACATTTTGAAACAAGTAGCCTATTGTCAAAACAAAGGCATGGATTTGAAATAATTGCATTGCACGAATAGTTTCCTATCTGCAAAACTGGCCATGTTAATTGGTCCGTTTTTTCAGATAATTTTGCTAATAACAGCTGTTTCCTGAGATCTGTTCTCAGTTATGCGTTTGCATTGCTTTATTGTTTTAGTATTTCTTGTCGACCCATATATTGTATCATATATTTGATGTACTTATATAAGATCTCTCCCGCATAAGCACTTGGATGGATCAAGGGTGACATGACAGAAACCATTCTTCTGTCAGTTTGCTTGATTTTCTGTTTCTTTTATCCATTTAAAAATGACGAGTAGATTATATATATATATATATATATATATATATATATATATATATATATATATATATATATATATATATATATATATATATATATATATATATATAAATCATTTGATGGTCCAGGTTACTTTGTGATGGCATTAAATGTAATCCTCGAATAAACATTTACTGAAACTGAGCTAACAGTAAAAGGACTGAATGGCTGTGCTTTGACACATAATGAGTAGCTATCCTCAGGTGGTTGGAAATACGTTTTCTTTGCTTAGAAGTCAGTTCATTGGGCTAAGTGTTTTTCTCTCCAGTACTGTGCAGTGACATTACAGGTTGAACATGTAAAATGAATTAATTAGGTGTGCTTTAAATATTTTTTTTCCTCCGAAAAGAGAAGTTGGAGCCTTTATACAAAACAAATTCATACTAATCTCTGTTTAGCTTGATTAGTAAGCTACTACTGTCAACAAATCTAAATTAAGGAAGCAATAAAAATCTACAGTAAGGCTTTCTTCTTATTTAAAATTTGCATGGAGATTTGAGAACATCCTCATGCAGATTATCTTTTAATTCGATTTTAACCACAAGCACCTATCTGGCTAAATGGAGCTTGATATTACTTGATTTAAGGTCTCCGTGAAGAGTTCCGAAAAAAAATCTAGCGTTCCACGTTCCAAGGTGTTGCTACAACTGTTTAAACGACGTACCTGTCTCTTCTCTTTTCATTGTTAACATCCGGACAACTTTTATACTTAGAACTTTAAAGTTTTAGTACAACCTTTAACAAATCGAATTGACCATTCTAATACATGTTGTACCCGTATGATTCTAGATTCTGCCAAGGCAAATAACTAGTCCTGGAGAGGGCATGTGCACGGACGCTTTATTGGTTTGGTAGTTGTTTAATTTAGCGGTTTCTTTGAACGTATTGTCCGTTTACCTAGAGTCCTAGACTTTTGAGGAGTAAATCCAGCACGGCATTTTCTGTTACAATGTATCATTCTTATTACCTAACCTCTTGACATGTTTATAATCTACAGCCCCCGTCTATTTATTTAATACAATTGTACCCTGAATGGAGAAAAAATAAACAGACGGACTAAACATAGGCTCCGATTCTTCTTTTTCTGCAGTGAAAACCCCAACGGGACACAAAGAGGCTGGGTTTTTCGCCGCTGAAAATAAATTATTTTGAAGTGGAACCAATCATCTGAGGGATACTTCTCGTTGTCCTAACAACGCAGCTGAATCGAGAAGAGACTCCCTTTTTGTTGAAGATATGTTTTCATTCTTTCATTCAAACTGATGATGATGCTACTTTCACGCCCTGTCCTCCCCTATTGTAAAGCGAAACTTTTTTTTTGTGTGTGTTGTCTAAAAGTCCTTACTTTAGAGACGCCGAACACACGGCGGGTGACTCCTGCGCCATGACTTCAGCAGTCTGCCTTCTGTACAAGCAAGAGCTTTTAAATGGCTTTTCACTCCCGTTAGCTCTGAAGGGAGAAGAATCCTAAAATTTAAAATCCTGTCTTGAAATCAATAGGACAGAGCAGTTCGAATACCAGTCCTAACGTCATCTGTGTAGGCTACAAAAAAACCTTTAACTTGTACCATATCTAAAAGAAAAAACGGAAACATATCTATCATTCTCCATTATCAGATATGCCAAAGAAAGTATACTGTGAGTGTGTAGTGTGTTTTTCATTCACTGGACCCGCTATTCTGCGACCCCAGTGTTAGCAATGTGAACCTCGCATATGTGTACCGACAGTTAATCCATCAAAGCCCGTATTTTTATTCACAACAGCAATGTTGAAAACAGCTGATTCATCGGCCAGTACAGTTCAGTTTCTGTTGAGTATAAAACCAGTCCTATAGTATATTTTCATTCTTGGAAAGTCCCTGTCTAGCGTTCTAGTTTTTTTTTAGTAAACCAGAAATTTACTAGCAGACAATATGCTATGGGTGAAGTTTAATAGATGTTTATGAATGCGGTTCTAATGCTTTCTCTATCGTTTAGATTCTAGAACAGTTCTACATACAGGTCCATAAACAACCAACGTGTTCCCAACAGAACCTTCAGGCCAAGGTCAGGATTCTAAAGGGCGTGTCATTCCTACTTTGCCTATCCATATGAATTACCTTTCATTATAGGTTTTATCATATATATATATATATATATATATATATATATATATATATATATATATATATATATATATATATATATAGCTTAGGAGCATGCAACACAGCACACAGTGATGAAACAGTACTATAAACGACGTCTTTACATGTCTGCTACAATTACTGCTTCCCAGTAACATCTGTTCTTTTCATACATACATGCCAGCCAGCCTCCACGGTTGAAGCCGCTTGTTCCACAATGGGAACCATATATGTAGCCTCTCGGGGGGGTGGGGGGGGGGGCTGCTTTATACTTGACCAATTTTAGGAGTTAGGTATAAAATCCATTAAACCAATTACTTGGCGAGCACATTACAATTTATTTGCAATTAGTATAGAATGCTTCACTTTCGCTAATAAAGAACGGCAGATGCTACCACAGAAGGAGACCAGGTTTTTCGTGTAATGTGCCTCTTCTGTCATATTAAATATCTGTCTGGAAATTGCGGAAAAGCGATCCCGTTGACCACGTATATATTTTTTTTGTAAAGTCTTAGGCAAAATATGCAGGTGTTAAAGCAGATTGCATTTTAATGAGCTGTTAAGGAAACGGTTCTCTGTGAAGCACCTGCTAAAACAAACTGTAACATGCGTCGTGCTAAACAAATTCAAAACAGCTGTGTTAAATACTCCTGTCGATCAGCTACACATGCTGTCTTATCATTGTACCGCGAAGTACATTGTTATCAGCACAACGCCATACCTGCCATGTGCAAGGAAAGGAAGGCTGTTCCTCCATCAACATGCAGATAGATTTAGAAGCACATATTGAAATGCAAAGCGGTCGTGTAAGTACAGTGCTTTACAAAAGCGTTGATGATATGTAGCCACAGTGGCAGTTGTGTGACACTATATATTTCCGTTATCCCTTCACAGGACGAAGGGAGAGGAGCCCGTAGATTGCTGAAGCTAAAAACAACAAGGTTCAGGTAACGCATCGGCTGTGGAGACGGGGCTCCTGCGAGACCCGTGTGAACAGCAGAGTGGCGCAGGTTTGAGTCTGACTTCCGGGTGATGTCAGGGGGTGGGTCCCACGAGGGCCCATATGAAAAGAAAATTATTTTATTCAATTGAGAAACAGCCGGTAAGAGCGAAATAATGCTTTTTATTTGTTATTGTAGACCGTTTATTTTAGTAGTGCCAGCCCATACAATCATACCACAGACTGAAATTGAACAACATCGACTAAAATAATACTTTCCTCTAAAAACGAAAGAACAGATTATTATTATTATTATTATTATTATTATTATTATTATTATTATTATTATTATTATTATTATTATACAAACTACACAGGTAAAGTGTAAAACCTATAAGCCCAGTCTCTGTTGTCATTTTATGACATGCTTTATTATAATTTCTGCCGGTACTGTGCTTGAAGGAGCAGGCTTGGTTTAATCAGAACAGTGCAGTGCTTTGGCCGGCAGTCCTGTTCACAACATGCGGTAGCTGGTCGACACAACGCCAGAAGGAGGACTGAGATTCCGAACTTCAGCGCTGCCAATTGGCTTGAGATTTTGAAAACACGGGGCAGATGCTACATGATTGTAATCTTAATCGCCCCAGACGTGAAGGTCATTCTGCGTGGTGATAGAGGTTTTACTTCTTACATTCGGATACTTAATATAGCACTGAGCTAATTTCAGAAACAAGACCAGACAAGGTATATTAAACCGTTTACTTCACGTGTACAATAAATGACTCGGAGAAAAATGTACCTGGGAAACTATAGGACAAAAAAAGTTGTGCTTTTATTTTAAAAAAAAGTCCGAGATGGGGAGGATGATATTGACCTTGATGAGCAAAAATACAGATTAATACTCCAAATCAAGTTATTATTAAATAAGCAGTTTACCAAAACATATCGAATGTCTTATTGTCCTACAATTCAATATTTCTGTTACGATTACAAAAAAACCCCACATTTTAGTGATTTTACGCAAGCCGTTGAGGTTCTAAGGTGCAATGTGAATGTCCCTTTGATGTCTCTATCTAACGAGCACAACCCATTTCCTTTGATTCGTTTCATTTATTTTTTCTTCTTCTTCGGGATCAAATTGTTGAAAGTATTTCCAGGGCATGCTTCTGTTTTACTTATTAAAATAACTAAACTTAGGGGCTTACATGGCAAGCCGACCTTTTTGATGTGTTTAAGATGTAAGCAGCAGTAGGCCTCGCTGTTGTTTGAAAGAAGTCCGAATTATGAATTTGAATATAAATTATGAATTTGAATATCAATTATGAATCTGAATATACATATTTGCACGTAGTCTGTTTCCCTTCTTGGACGCAGCAGTCAGACACACCCCTGTAGTGTTTTGCAGATAAACAGCCGCCTCTAGATATCGAGTACCATTCAAGGAGCTGGAATAAAGCGGCGTGCTGTTAGAACATTTGAACAGGCTACGTGATGACGCACATGTATGTAGGAAACGTGTCTGTGGAAAAGTACACATAACGGGACTGCTTTTTTCAGCCGTGTTCCGGGTTACGAATCTGTGAAACGCTGTAATTTATTATCCAAACCTTTTCAGTTAACCTTATATTTCATTGGTTTTGGCTACTTGTGGGACCTTTTGCTCGTGCTGTTGGATGGGTTTGGAAAAAACTAACAAAAAAATAATCAAAATCCACAAAAACTTTTAATTTTCAGAAAAACTCAAAGTATGCTAGCCGACGTATAGGTAGGGAGCTATCTAAATTAATGCTTAACTAGAAGCTCCTTATTTTAACTTGTTTTAGGCAATAACAAAAAAAACTAGGAACTCAGAAAAAAAATATCGAAATGTTTTTGATGAGGAATAGCAAGCACTTTTCCTGCTGTTTGCAGGTCTCCTAGCGACCGCAAACAAAGGCAGGACAGATTTGGAGTTTCCCGCGGAGCGGCGGCCATGGCGGCGCTTTGATCTATAATGGGAAATAGCTGAGCGGGCACTATTGCCATTTATTCTTTATTTTATCTGAGGTTGTTTTATTTTATTTTTTTTCGAAACAGCCAAATCGTCATCTTTTTTGTGGAATCGGTCTTCACAAATCAGCCATGGCGACGCGGTTTATTGAAATCGTTACAGTTTTGATTTACATTCCACATGGTTTATTTGGTACAGGAGATTGGAACAAAACGTCATGAATCAATGATCTGTGCCCTCTGTGTTTTTAGTATCGTAAAGATGAATTACTTTCAGGAGATGGCTTGACAGTCGCCTGAATCTACCCAGGGGAGCGCGGGCGCGCGCACAATGAGCCTTGCATTTTCGCTTTGTATCTACTACCTCTGGAGAAGTTGCGAGAAAAAAGAAATTGCATGCATAATAGACAGTTTGCAGTGTGTTCTTTTTTCTTTCTTTCTTTTTTGACAAACTCTGCTTTTTTTGTGGCTTTTGGTAGAACTGAAGAATATTCGCTCCCATGCAGTTTTTGAAACAGATCTAGTGCAGTGCATATAATGTGACCATTCAGCATCTGTTATGGTTTGCAAAATAGAACGGCATTATTATTATTATTATTATTATTATTATTATTATTATTATTATTATTATTATTATTATTCCGAAGAGCAGAAACCCTGACATGGTCTATACGAGGCTTCTATTTCTGTTTTGTATGAAGAGGTTGATCGGATCATTTATTCCGCGCCAGCATACATTCACAGCGCCGGGGAACTCATCTTTTAGGGGTAACCATGATGAGGTGTTTGATGCAATTTTGCAGGACCCCTAAGTATTAGTAATAAGAATAAGAAGAAGGGGAAGGAGTATGTAACACAGCGTTGCATCAAAGCAAACTGTTAATGTATGTTTTATATAAGCTAAGTTATTTATTTGATTTGTTTGTTTTAGTCCACTAGGAATGCTGGGAAGTGCTTTGTGAATATGGCCCAAGGTCTATGATGTCTTTAGGAACAATCAGATCAGATCATTCCCTAAGCTGTGGCAGATCTATATAACGTTGTCCTGTTTAGATCATTAACATCGACAGACCCATATAGTTTAAGAGTGAATACATTGCAAGTTTGATGTGTTTATGTTTCCCTTACCTGTTATGAAATTGGCGATCATTCTGAGTGGTTCGGAGTTCTTTGGGAGTTACTGGCAATGAAACCCTCGGTTAAAATGTACGTTGAAGATTTTTTTCCCTTAAAGGAGTCAGAACCAAACCCGCTCTTTATGTCACAGTATGCCCACAAGCCTGTTATTGCTCTCCATTGACACTGAAACAGTTTTTTTCAACCCACCACTCTAGTTTCAGAGTGCAGTCATCACAAATCCTTAAGGGGGCGCACTTCTGGGTAATTTCCGCATTAATAACTGACGCGTACTATGTTGTGTCATTGACGTACTTACAGTGGCTACAGAAAAAGAAAACGAGACATCATGGGTCAAAGGTGGCTGAATAAGTTTTTCATCTGAATGATAATATAACATGGAACATCAAAGCGACCAAGGCTAAAGATCACTGTCTTTATTATTTCCCTTTGCATCGCATGTGATTGAAACGATGCATGTGCATAATATCTATAATGAGCTGTGAAATTATTTTATGGTTATGGATTTTCTTTTTTTTTTTCAGTGTTGGGACAGCAGTGTACCTTGACTAACTGGATGTGGGTTTATGCCTATACTGTAGCTCCCCTGTTTGATCATGTAACTCCCATCAATAAACATCAACAGATCTCTTCTCATAAGGCTTTGAAGAACTCTCGAGGTCAGTTTTTAAAATCTGGTCTGCCGCAATGATATAGGCTTTTCGGTCTATACTCTTCCACAAATGCATTCTCCACACACTGTCTTTAAAACCGGAAAGTGTCCCTTGAACATGTCTATGACGCTGTTAGGAGTTTATGGCCCTCTGTTTTCTCCATACAGTATAAGCTGGACTGCTGGTAATATACAGCATTCCAATTCCATTCCAATTGGTCAGGAAGTGCATGTGACTAACATCACTGTCTCAATAGGTTAAAACATGATTCAGTATCTGAGAATTAGAACAGTACAGCATCTTCATGCTTGGGGGCTCGTTTTCAATGAGTCTATTGGAAAAGCGGTTCTGTATAGGCTTAAAAGCCCCCTTGTGTGGTCCGATTCCTTGGTCTTCATTGAGAATTCCTGCAGTGCTGGCCAAGTTCATCCGGGAAGAATGTCTCACAACATGAATGTTTATCTGTCAATACTGCAGCAAACAATACCTGGAGCTATAGCTGGCATCTAGAGTTTTACAAATGTTTTATCTGAAATAAAATCAATGCTTTATCGCCGGTCTATCTTTCAGTTTGTGGTTGCAGCTCAAGCTCCGCAGGCCTCCAGCTCTTTGCAGAGTCGTCGCTTTCTCTCTCGTTCAGACACGAAGTAGAAACCTGTTAACCCCTTGAGTTCTAGCTGTTCATTTTGACTGATTGAATCAGATGCTGACGTGGGGCGTGTTAGTCCAGAAGTCTGGTTTCATTTCTCTAACTAAGGCAGAGATCTGTCTCTTGCTCAGATTAGTGTTTGGAATAGACAATACAAATATACAATCTCACCTGGATTCTTTTTTATTGTTGACCATTTGACATGACTCTTAGAAAGACAAAGAAAGATAGCTACTGTACATGACAAGGGTCTATCTCAGCTCACCCCATCTTCAAACAGATCCAGTCTTCAATGTGTTGTTTAGCATGACGAGATGTGAGAAGTATTAAAACATGATATTGTTTAAAGATCACGCCTACATTATAAAATGGAAGCAATGTGGGGACGATTACAATACCAATATATCTTGATTGTCAGTCACTTGTTGCACATTCCTTGTCCTTTTGCAGATGTAAGTATGTGTTGAGGTGCATGCACTGAGCGTCCTGTGTGGAATCTTCCTGTTCAGAGGTGATGGAGGCACTGGAGTGTCTCTAGGGTAACTGCACTCAGTGATGCAGACTCTTTCTGCTATTCGCTGGTTCACCCAATCAACTACTAATTAGATATTAGGTGAGTGTTTAATTTTTTATTGATTCTGTTTTTGCAACCCAGATTTCTTAAAAAAAATCTTTGCAAAGGACAAACTGGAAAAATAAAGTAAGCAAAACTGATGGTTTGGTGTCTGCAGCTTTTGGATTGTTCACTTGATATAAAAAAAACATTCTTGCTTGCACTCTAACAAAAATAAAGATTAAGCTGTCGAGTGCAGACAGTTCATTTTCAATGGGAATCTAATGAGTTTCATGTCTCAGAGCAAATAGCTTGACTGTTGCAGATTGAGCTAATTTCTTGACCAATTTAATGGTTATCCTTTGGATGGATAAGAGGCTCAGGGGTATACCACTCACTATTTGAGGAATGAGCTTTGCTTTGATTACTGTAGTCAAACTGAAAAAAGGAACATGTTTTTCTTAAGTGTAAAATCACTTTGCATAAACACTGGGCAAAAAGGCATATAGCCCAACAGAATTATTTTACATCTGAACCAGAAAACATGAGTAGATTTTTGTACCTGTTTGATACCCCAAATCCAGTCTTCATCCTTTAGAAAAATAACGGTACACTCTCCATACAAAGCTGATCCACCAGATTCCTGTAGGGCTGCAGCCACATTTCTTGGCACATAATCAATAAGTTTGCAATTGACCTCCTCGTGGTGTTTTTGACCAGCCATCCATTAAAGGTGATGATTACTTTTCGAGAAACCATCTATCCAAATGAGGCGGCCGAGGTTTAATCAGGTTAAGGTCAGGAGAGGCCAATGAGAAAGGCGTCCCCTGTTGGTTTCAGGCTCATCGAACCACTCTATCATCTTAGAACTGATCACACGCCATCAACGCCATACACCATCTGCAGTTGATCTGTAGTATGTGCAGTACTTTGTTTTCAGGTAAAATCAAGGACAACGAATCATTGTGCATCCAATACAAAGCAGCCCAGATCTAGTTTGTTATCCCTGGTTCAGTCTGGAAACTCCATAGATTATTAAAGCTTAGACGAGGCAACACTACTACATAATACATGTATTACTCCACATGATTTGGCGTTTGGCCTCGCCTTTCGAGGTACCCCTGCCATAAATTAGCTTGCATATAAATGGGCAGGCTGACCATAGGGAAGCCATGAGCAGCAGGGCAGCATAGAAGAAGCAAAAAAGCAGTTGGAGGTTGAGGAGGAGGAGGCCAACTCTGGCACATAGCAAGGGTATCATGGACTGAGGTAAGATATATTTTAATATTCACATTTATATAGCACCTTACATCATATGGACCCCAAGGTACTTTACACAAAGTTAAAAAACTTAAATACAAGATTTGGTAACAGAAAGACGGACCTTTTTTGCCAGACATTGGACCAATTGTTTATCGAAGGACAAATAAGATACTAGCTGTACGACTGGTCATTTGTTCTGGTATTGGAAGCACCTAAAATATGTTTAATGTTGATGTGGTTTGATCTAAGGTTAAAAGTGAGTTCCCTGCCTGAACCGCCACTTAGCTTAATTTCTCTACCACTGACGAGTTGTGAAAACACAAACCTCTATTAAAATAAGTGATCCAAGTCACTGCCATGGGGGGACGGACATTGTCTAAACTAATACCCTGCTATCAGCACCTTGGACAGCTAGCAGGACAGACTCTAGGTGCAGTGCTTTCTAGATTGGGCTCCAATAATTCCATGCATTTGACAGTGTTGGGCTAGAGGGAATTGACCTAGGAAGTTCGAGGTCAACAGAACTACCCGAAAGTAAACAAAGAGCTTTGGTAACCCAGAAAGGTACCAGATCATTAAAAATGAAAATGCAGGTTTGTTATTTTATATATAAGGAAGAAGAAATATGTGTGTGTGTGTGTGTGTTTATACGGTACACCTTACTTCGCTATAAACCCTTTAAACAACAGGAGGCTGATGTCACATCCTTTTCAAGTCTTTGATGATCTTTGTGCCGTTGGAGTGGAGCTTTTCTGTTTCGATGTATAGAAAGGAGACTGGAACAATAGCTCATGGAAATTCATTAACAGCTGCAATCAGTGCCTGGGTTATTGTGCATATTGATTAATGCCTTTCAGACGCAGACCTCTGCAGCCCTTGTCTTCCAGAAAGGTACTTCAACCTGTACACAGACCGATCCGTAATTGTTCTCTGAGAACCTTAAGGGTCATGACTCAGTAGTCCTTGACACCCCTGATGAACTACAGATACTGGGACGAGTCAGGCACCATATGTATATATGCTATATTACACAAACATATGTACGCGTTAGTGGCTTTCTGAATGGGAAAACAAGCCTATGTACAGCACTGTTTTATAGATGTTCCACTGCAACAGCGCAGACAAAACGAGAACATTGTCTGCATGGATATTCGAGTGTGATCGTTGCCTTCTGCTTGAGTCAGGTTGTTTTTCAGCCACAGGGGTCTCACCCCTGGAAATCAGGCGCTCTCTGATTGAAAACAGCGCCTGTAATTAGACAGTGCACTATTTGTAACCCACTTGGCTTACATTAGTATGCAAAGCTGCTAGTCAGCTAATCTCGGCAAACCGTTTGTTTCTTTAATTGCCCTCTTAGGACAAAAGTGAAGGGGGAAAGAAAGAATAAAGTAAGACACTAGGTGATCGGGGAGGAAGGGGCTGCTCACATGAAGGGGACCCTTTTCCCTTTTAGCAGAGAGGTTAACTAATAGCTCTAAATAAAAACAACAAATAGATAGTTCATTCATAGAAGTGCTGTCATCGATTAATAAGGAACTACAAGTACATCTATGAGAACTGAAATGACTTTAGTACACATTATTCAGTACAGACATAGACAGGAACCTCAAACCACAGCGCAAATAGACCTTCCCATTTCTAAAGCCTGCATTGCTCATATAGACGAACTGAGGCAATTACAATCAAAGTGTTTTCTATACGGTATAGTCATAAATAAGATATGATAAAACACGTAAGCATACTAGAATTCATATTTTTCTGATTGTGAAAAAATGGACAATGAAAACGTGTTGCTATTTTCTCCTGCCTCCCTACCTGTTTTAGATCTTGTCTCAGTGATCAAACCTCCTGTTTCATGCATTCAAAGTCCAGACTTGACTGAAGCGTAAAGCAGGCGAGGACTAAATCCCCAAAGGATATATATATTTCTAGTCTTAGAGGTATGATCGATTATCTTTAATTTCCAAAAGAATATGCCATCATTTATTCGTGTTATTTTAATTATGTATAATCAAACACAGCTACTTCCTGAGATAATAATCCAATGATAATTGTCTTTTTATAACACACGCGTTATATCACGTGTTTTTTGTTGCTGGCAGGGGGCTGCATTTAATTACGAGTCCTAATGATGTTCAGACTAATAAAGCCGTTATATTACATGCGCCCTAAATGATTTAATCACGACCACAATCAATAGTAGAGCTACTGTGTTTGTTATCACTGTAAAGCGCAATTCCTTAATTATCGTTTGTTTTTTGTACTAAAGCCAATTACACGATTCGTTCAATACATGCTATTTTGTTTGTAACATTACAGAGTATTTGAATGGATGTGCCGATTGTGTTCTTGGGCGTTCCAGAACCTACTTGCAAGGCTTCTGTTCAGTAACCTTTGGGATTTCTGTATGGACTCTTGCGTTATATAAAGAACTATTATTATAAGAGAGTTCTGCATACTAGATTAACAGTAGAAACGTTCTGTTTTAATAATTACGTGCGTCATTGCAGGAACCCGGGTCGAATATTGTTCAACAGTTCTATATAGAACGCCACTCCAACACTCATATGCGCCCTGGAATAAAAGGATACGAGCATAACATTTGGAAGCCCTGATAATGATGACATGTGAGATCAAATCGTTCTGTTTCGAACCATTTCAAAAGAACGCCGGTTGCTCAGTATAATGGTTCTAGAACCTGCGCTCACAAGGGTTCCATGCAGAGAAAGCATTTGGTTGAAGGAAATGGGAATCGTAGGTTCTTGTGAATTAAAGATAAGATATTGCTTTTCCATAATGGTCAGATGTGCCCCTTTCCATAACCGAGAAGGGATAACAGGGACAGTGTTAATGCCAGCAGACAGACAGACAGACAGACAGAGGACCGCCACTTATATAAGTCCGGTGAAGTACATAGGAAGACCCATAGGTTTGTGAGAATGTGCGCGAAGACCCCAGGTCCGACTCCTAACCTTCATTTGAAATGGATTGCCAGTGAAGTGGTGTAATCCCATCAAGTCGAGCGCTTTGAGTAAGGGCGAAGGCTTCTGCGTATTCTTTATACGTGAATTCATATTTCCTACTGCTTAATGTGGGGTTTGCAATACCGATATACGACATGTAGCAATGCGATGACAAATACAACGGCTACTCTAAAGCTGAATAGCTGTTCATCGTTTTAAGTCGTTGACAGCCTTTTGAGGCTTGCAAGAATTTACTAACAGGTAAGAGATCTGTCCTGTATTGCGCGGTACTTTTACGGTTCAAACACTTTTAAATGGTCCTGCTTGATGTTTAAAGGGAATCGTGTTTTTTTTAAGAATAAGGTAAGCAAGCTGTTCTCTTCAGAAGTACCGTTTCTCCGGTAACTCTGTTATATATGAAACGTAATGAATTCATCTATCGGGCGAGGCTTGTCATGTCAAAGCTGACTGCGTGTGCCATCGTTTTAAATACCTGTCAGGCACTAGCACACCTGTTTGAACATTCAAGCTCCGCAGCAATCGAAAGCGGTGTGCTTGTATTACATTTAAATAAATTACAGGTACCCGCAAAACCATACACAAAATATAAAGAACTGCGCTAGTTGTTCATTTAATTGTGTTAGATTTTACATTCTGTCACGAAACTGTGCACTAAAAACACACATTTCTGGTAATGCGTTTCAGAACTGTGTTTATAACGCGTTCTCGTTTGGCCACAGGTCAGGAAGCCTGTATTGAAATCAATATACACACCGTTTTGAATTTTAACAAGCGCGGTCTCTTTGGGAGGAAACAGTTACGTTTCTGTTCGAATGGCGTACATTCGAAAACACAAGTCATTTGTTTTGCGAAACTTTAGTTTTGTTTTTACTTAAATGATTCGTTTATGACCAATCAAACCCAGAATTATCATCATCATAATTACTTAGTGGTGATGGTCGTAATCGTAATAGTATTAGTCTATTTAAAACTGTTCATTTGACTCCGGTTTGTTACACTATAAATGAAAATAACAACATTCCAATGAATCTAGAACGTGTAGGAATACGTGTGTGTGCGTGTCTGCGTGTGCGAGTGCGTGTGCGTGTGCGTGTATGTGAATTCAGCAAATCGTGTTAAATGTAACAAGGCAATGACTGGAAGTTGTCATTAAAATAAATTAATAACTTTCTAATGATTAACAACTTCATTTTTTGGGGAGAGGGCAGGGGCGATATAGACATTTAAAATGGGCGGATATGCACAATGTGACTGTGGCTATTCAGCACGTTCAGTCTCTTATATGATGCCTTTAAACTATGAGCCTTATACCTAACATTTCGATATGATTAGATATGAATTAGATCTGAATCGGCGCACTTTAATGACAATCAAATGACCTTTCTGAATAACAGAAAGCTGAAAGCCCTAGTGTTGAATAATTTAACATCATCTTACGCAGCAGATTTGAAACACGTTTGGCTATTTTGTTTAAATGGTTTGAGAATAGAGGGGCATACAAATCTAAATGAAGATTAGATTATAGCGTGTACGAATACTAATGTATGTTTAAAAACTGTTGCACACGATTTATGTAATGTGATAAACATTTTATATTACAATTAATCAAAATCCTTAATCCATAATAAAAAAAATCTTTAACTTTGTAATAACGAAATTAAATTCTCTACACTTCAGAGGGTACATTATTATTATTATTATTATTATTATTATTATTATTATTATTATTATTATGTTGTTGATGTTGTTATACCTAAACTTACTAATAAGAAATATGCATTTAGACAAACGTTTTGACGAGAAATCTTGGACCCAATTTGTAGTTTTAGAAGAAATAAAATGAGATAATGTAGAATACAGACGAATAAAGGAAAATAAATGGATAAATAGACGATTAATCAATACCACGATGCCTGAATTAACTATGTAGTAAATGACATCACATCTATCTATCTATCTGTCGATAATAGTTTTGCATCATATAATTTTTAGGATTGAGATAATAAAAAAAATAAAAAAAAATAAGAAAAACATAATTTAGATTTTTCATTTAACATCATGTAATCAAAGAGACTACAAAATGATATTGCAAAAGTCTACCGGAAGCCATAATAGTAGTATTTCATGTTCGATTTTGAAATGTCACATGTTTAAAGCGTCCGTTTTTCGTTAATGGATCACTACAAAGCGGTATGTAATTCAATATGTTAATGTAACATTATTCAGCAGGTCTCATTCGACTGTATAAGCAGAATTAGTTCATTTTATATATAGGGTGATGCAAAACTTTTGTCCATAGCTGTATATCTATCTATATAGAAAAGGGTTGGCTACTGATTAATTTAATTTCCAAGATTACAAGGCTTAAACAGCCATTTGAAAACAACATTTAAACAACATTGTGTGTACACCGAGTCTCCAGTGTCCTAGTGACAAAAGGAACCTAATCCCAGTGATTTATACAATGCTTATGACCGTGTTTACACGGACTTGTATAAAGAGCGCACGTCTACGTTCCAAGCGATGTCCACGCTGGACCGGAACCTCGTTCTACCCGCAAAAAAGCCATTTCAGAACATTTAGAAGAAATATGAAACTATCCGGTTCACACTTTAAAAACGTGGATCATTTTCCAAAATAGAAATTGATATGTTTAAAAACAAATCATATTTAGTCAGTTAATTAGTTCGTTTTATCTTATAATCAATTGGCTTATTTGATTGATCGATATGCGCTGTGTGTGTGTGTGTGTGTGTGTGTGTGTGTGTGTGTGTGTTATATATATATATATATATATATATATATATATATATATATATATATATATATATATATATATATAACATACACACACATGTAGATGTAGGCATATACATGCTGAAGAAAGGATGCATTGATGGTTATAAATATGTATTTTATGATTTTTCGACAACACAGATAAGAGATATTGTTTGCAATAATCAGCTCTGAGGTGCATATTCATTAAACACAGGAATTATTAAAACATAATTAGATGTAATTAAATTTTATTAAATGTGTAGCGCCATGCTAATTGCGCTATTAGGCAGTCATTTCTGTTTGTTTTGTGTTTTGGATACATCATATACTCCGAAAGACAGAGAGATCATGAACATTGAAATGTGTTGAAATGTTTCAGAAGATTTGTGTTGAAACATTTGGTTGACAGCGTGCAGGGAAACATGGAAATACCGACCCTAGGAGTTATATAAATGCTGGGTTACATTTGATGTGTTTGGGTCGCTTTCATTTGAAATCGTTGTTACATGTTAAAGCAGCATATGTTTTAATACGTTGCAACAAATATAAATAGAATATATATATATATTATTAATTATAAACGGTATTTTTTCATAGGAGTGCAGAAAATGATTTTTTAAAATATAATTCTTCTGTCAAAGCAGTAACCTATAATATTCCAAGTCGTTAAATTAAATTAATCAGTATACCAACTTATCTTCATATTTATGATTACTTATAATTATTTTCAATGATGTCTTTCATAATGCAATAGGGTTCCTTTCTCATAGCCATAGATTAAGTGCGGTTTATTTATGTCAGTCATTTAAACAGCGAGCTGTATATTAATCAAGATTAGACTACAATCCACGAATGGAAATGTATGTAGACTAATTAATAGCAATTTCCTACCCTAATTTAGCCATGAAATGACTAATATGGGAGAATAATTTCGACCAATGCTGGGACGCGTTGGCTGGACACTGAAGATTCGATTCTACTCGTTCTGCGTGAGTTTTACCAAATGTTCCTTTAAATCAAACATCTTTTTTTCAAAGGAATCGAGAGACATTCTAAACTTTTACCACCGTGCTAAGTTTGCAGCAGTGCTATTGTAAAATTAAAAACAAACCGCCAGAGATCAAACAATCACGGTCCATAGGAATTCGTTTTTAAAAAAAAGTTATGCTTTTAACATCAATCTTTTGTTTTCTCTAAAGAAAAAATAAACGGATGTTAATTTAGCACCGAGGTAAACAGTTGCATATGGCCGAAGTGCTCAACTCCTTGCTTTTCGTTTGCTCAGACAGTAGCGACTCTCTCCGACACAAGCAGCGTTCTTTCTAATCCGAGCTAATTCATTCTGAAGCTGTTTCTCTGACCTTTCCTGACCCTCATTTGGGACCAGTTAAGGACAGAGCTCTGTTACCGAGCCCCGCGCTGTCTCGTTCAAAGTACGCCGATTCAACAGGTCTTCCACTCGCGCTGTCTGGTCAGTAGTTTTCAGGGAAATCAGACAACTAAAACGCTCTCTTCTTCGAAGCAGGAACCCGTTGTGCTTTGTGAGCACAAGAGTGTCAATCGAGTACTTCCAAAGCCTGAGCTCTCTGTTGGCTTTATGTATGACGTCCATACTTGTTTCTTAACAATAAGTTAAAGAGAAACACTCTCTCACACAAATCACAGGTCTCCGCAGTAAAACATAATACCATTTAATAAAAATCCCTCTGAGCTGCACTTTCTCTGGGGGTGATTAGTCTACCAAGGAGTTTGTTTATTAAAATACTAAAGAGAATTTCGTTTCTAATCTTTCAGAACCCACACCCAAAACGCCGAACAATTATATAAATATATACAAAATTTCGGAATCTCATGTTACCAACTGAATTTATCTTCAGAAGGCATACATTTGTGTCATACTACAACTGCTATTACTACTAATGCTACTATTAGCCTGCTAATAATTTAAAGAGGTGAATTGTTTTATTAGATAGATAGATATTAACATGCTATTACAAAGCTTCAAATATGTTAATTTATTTTTGGTGTCAGTTTATCTATAAGCATAACACTTTAAACTTTGGACAACACATGAATGAAAAAAAAAATGTTAACACAGCTGCACAGGGCAGCGTTTAATGACTTGATCAGATAACTTTCCTTCTCTTTTTTTCTAATTTTCTCTTACATTTCAAAGCCTTTTTGCTTTAATTAAAACTATTTAGTGGCAGCTCTTCAAACACAATACAACTTGGCTTTAAGGTTTGTTTTATTTGAAATGAATATTGTATTTTTTTCCTCTCAAGAATATGCGGTTGGTATCCTGTATCGCATTTGAAATCTCCTCTGTTCACTTTGTATCTGTTCAGGAATAGCTCGTCTCTCCAGCCACTGTTGAGATGTGGCAGTGTGAGGATTGCATTCAAAGTTGGGGAGATCATCTATAATTCAATGCCATGTTTACAAGCCATTTGTAAACTCAGTTGACCAGCAGGTGTGGTACAGGTCTACCTGACCCAGTTTATTTGTAACCCTGTGAATCACTGCAAGTAAGTTGCATCGAATTGCTTTTTTATTTTATACATTAAAAAGTTGCTGCCCTGACTTGCATTTCGAGTTACCTATCCAATAAGATGTGTGTATCCCAATCTCAATAAAATAACATACAATAAATATAGTAAAGTTCAGGAGTGACGAGTGATTGGAACATTCCCAATGATAATGATCTGATGAAAGGAGCAGGGATCTCAATAAACTTGTCATTCAGTCTTACATGGTTCAATCATATCGGAGGGATTTTACATAACTATGAGCCCATGTTCTAATCCTCAAAGGGATCTTGGTGGTACTTGGCTTTGCACTGTAGTCATTGAAGGTCACAACCCTGCAGGAAATATGGGCTGCCATGGCAACACAGAAATAGCTTCTAAAGGCTTAGCATAATTCCTCTCTAATAGAAAAATAACAGCAGCAAATCTTGTCCTTAGTGAACTGGCTCATTTGATGGAGCCAGACTCCCACCTGTGATCCACCAGAAGTAACCTATCTGCAAAGACCATTACTATCCAAACAATTGCAAAAAAAAGACTTTGAACACTATAATTACCGCCAAAGCTTGGCAAACGTTTTGAGAGTTGATTTTTTGTTCTACCTGTCTCTGAAGATATGCACGTGCGCCTTGGTACGATGGTGGATTTAAACTAGACCTTGTCTATATGGGAATGAAACACAGCTGTAACTTAAAGCTGTCTTCTCACCTTGCTCCAAGAGGCAAACACACAGTCAGCAGAACGGAGGTCTGTCTCAGAAAACACACACACTTTATGAAGTGTCTCTAATTACTGGGCATTGCTGAAGTTAGTGTAAATACAGGTGTACTTACACATAGTCACAATGTTATTATGCGTAGTTACAAAGCACTTCATGTGTACATCTTTTTTGCATGACATAACCTCAACCCTAACCCTTTTCTGATACAATTGTGTACTTACATATATCCTGCAAAAAATATTTACACATAAGTACATTGTAACTATGCACACTAACATTGTAATTGTGTGTAAGTACACATGTATTTACTAAGTAACTACTATGTAAATACACAGTAATTAGAGACACTTAATGCAAAGTGTTACCCACCATGGAAAATTGCTTTCAACATTTTTATGGAAATAATTTAGCATTAGATACCTGCATCGCACCTCAAAGATCAACATCACCCAAGCATTTGAAGGTCAATAGTTATGAAACCTCGGAGAGCAAAAACTTTGATTTGGTATCGGCGGTACTGCAGATTATCTCCAGTTTTTCACACGCAGAACTAAAACAATGACTAAATAAATAAATAAATGAATAATGATGAGCGAGGGAAACAGCAACGTTTTCCTCCTGGCATCTTTTGTTTTGTTTTTGTTCTCAATTCCCATCTGTACTTAGTACAACCTTGGGTGGATTTCATCAGAAAAATCCTTATTTCCCTCTTCTGTAGAGACTTTCAATCACAGATTCTAGAGGGCCAGCGCATATCCGGATTCAATGAAGGGCTGACAGAGTGTTAACACAAACGTTTCACATGTGTGCTAATTCAGGCCGTTGCTCTGGGGCTTTGATTGAATGGAGCTACAGAACCAGTAAACAAGACAGTGAGTCTGTTTGTTTTAGCATTTCTTCTAAAACATACAATTAGACGGCTGCGGCTGTAATGCGTAGTATGCAGCGTCAGAAAACGCATTTTAATTGGACGTTGCGGAATTAGCTAAATAAAAGGGTACGCTAATAAAAGGGAGGTTATGACATAGTCCAGCACCTTGAATGCTTGCGATACAGGCCTTGGCATGTTTGATGGAGAACAAAGGTATCTTGTGTTCGTTATGCACAGACACCTGGGGTATGGGTGGTAAAAGAGTATACCTTGGAAGATGAGTTTTGACTCTAGCTGGACTCTGGTTTAAAAGGTTAAACACCCAGCTGGTGCTGACATTGGCATTTGGTTTCAGAGAAGGGTCTGGTCCATCTTCTGACCAGCAGTCCCCATAGCCCTTCAGATAATATTTGCTCTTGCCAGCCTCCAAGGTTGGGGTGAGGAGGTTCCTTGTTGTTCTGGACACTGTGGATCCTTCCCCCCCATGCCAGCTGGCTTCTAGCCCACACCAGGTTCTGTAGATGATTCTTCAGGGAAAATTGGATATTGCTTCATTTCTTTGAAGTAAGATTACATTCTGAGTATTAGTTTTGTAACAATAACCTTGCGGTAAACACATTTTTTTTTGTTCTCCTACAAACAAAACAAATCTGGGAACGGTATACTTTTGTGGTCTGCAATTCCCTTTCTGGAGAGGAGGGTAATAATATTGACGGTGACAATGATGGCATTCTGTATTTTAACTGTCTGTCTGTCTGTCTGTCTGTCTGTCTGTCTGTCTGTCTGTCTGTCAGCTCGTTGTATGGCTGTGACCAGCCTGTTGTAGTTTCTTATCCCGATGTCCGTGTCACATGAGCCTCACGCATTTTTTCTGCCAGTAATTCCATTCTGGAAACCATTGTTATTGAGCCAGCAGGTGGGTCAATCAAACCGGATTACACAACCACATGGGAACAATATCCAGGTAAGAATGGATGGGAGTTACATTCTATATATAGAGTGGTGATTTTACAGAGTCAGGGTAATTCTGTAACACATTTATTTTTTATTACTAAAGGCCTCAGTTGGATAAAAATGGTACAATAAATCCAAGGTAGTACTTTACCCACTGTTCTTACGTTTTGAGTTTTAGGTTGTGATTGCTGATGTGAAAATCTACATAAGCACCCATGAAATGACATATACTACCTTTTAAACAGGTAGGAAAATGAATGATCATGTCCAATCACAGACAGGTCAATTATATAATGAAGTACTTCAGGGTCTGGATGAAGGTTTAATTGTTTAAATTAAACAATTTAGAACAGGGGTGGAGGAAAGGCCAGCAGTGGAAGGTCCAGCTTTGGAAACCCCTGTTTTAATGTCTTTAATACACAGTTACTGTAACTCATAAATAGTGGAACTACTAAAAGAAACTTATTTCTCAATGTCTTCGGTCACAGTGTACCCCAGATATAAAAATTCCAACTTCACATCCACACTCGTGAGTTTTATCTCATAAAACACCACATACTGCGGCAGTGGGATCAAGAGAAAAACAAGCATTCAATTAAAATACAGAGCTAGCTTGAAAACTCAACACCAGCACAATGGCAGCTTTACCGGGTTAAGCAAAGTCTGTATTAAAGCATACGGGGCCTGCAGAAGGCCAGCTGGAGAATTACAAAGCCCTTCACATCCATTTACTCCAGTAATAAGCAGGCAGCTAAGTACAGTGGAGGACCCTCTTATTACACATACATCTGTGACTGGCCAATTTGCTTTGTAACTCGCAGTTCCATGGTGCATTACCGGCAGCCAACACAGCCCTGGGAGTCACCTGCAAGAAATTAAGAGGTAGCGGGGTGTGAGGGGTCTGCAGATCAGGAAATGCTGTCGCCTGGACTTAATTAAGCACAGTAACCAAAGCTTGCTTTACTGAACATCAAACACTTCACAACATCCAAGTCTCTTGTGCTGGAGTAGCTTCTTATGGGCTGTTGAGACCTTTAAGACAGGGAGCAAACAGGGCCTAGGCGTTCAAACATGACCCCTGTGTCACGGCAAGACCTTGGGGGGGGGGGGGGGGGGGGGGGGGGACGGGACGGGACTAGAGGACAGCGGAATTAACCCCTTGTTGGGTTATCTACACGGCTTCAATTGAACATGTCAGCCCTCCTCTGTACCTGCTGTAGGATAATATTAAGTCGGTAAAGAAAGTTTGACCATACCAAGCTGTGAGTTCCCATTCTTCTTGCCTGCGCTTGACTATGCGTCAGCTAGACTTAACATCGCCTCCCTATGCACTTCATTATTATGGTATGCCACTGTAGCCTTTTATGAGGGAAAGCTCACTGTTAGGGTGACTAAGTGCGTGTTTTTGGGTACAGGGACTAACCTGCGGAAGTCCTGTACATGTAAGCATATGGTTGTGCTTATGCATATCACAGAGAGGTGTTAAACAGTTATTAGCCAAACAGAAATATTTCCGCTACTTTACAAAAGGCAACATTGCCAATGGGCCCCCCTGTTATCAGTTGTAAGTTAACGCTCGTACTATTTTCTATGATTAATGATGGAGGTGCTTTTGAAAGTAGCAGTAAATAGACAGCCACTGTCTGCCTGTGCCACCCTGTGGATGTGGAGCGTCTCCTGGGCAGCAGGGAAGAGAGGGCACTGGGATTCGTAATAAGAAACAGAGTAAGGAAAACAAAATGTTAAAAGGGTGGAAAAAAAGCTACATGGTACCTTTTGATGATGTCTGCTGAAAAGATGTAAGGGAGAACGGCTTGCACAGATGAAAGTGAATAGGGGTGCTTAATGCATTTAAAAGTAACTTACACCATCTTCAAGAGAAGTTCTAATTCACTGAGGGCTGGGAAAGTATGACTGTTTGGACTTGATGGTGGTCTTACCAATAATAAGCATAATAATAATATGGACAAAAAATAAAGGGGCATTTGTTAATTCCCTTTCATTTGTTCTTTGTTGTACCCTGTCCTTAGAGTGTTAAGTGAGGGCAATTAGAACAGAACAGTGCTGGAGGAATAGCATCTAATCGTCAATAGCTGGATCGATATATAGATAGATAGATAGACAAATACTAAATAAACAAATTATTATTAATTTCTTATCCTTTATCCAGGGCGACTTACAATTGTTACAAGATATCACATTATTTTTACATACAATTACATAATTTTTTACACATTATTTTTACATACAATTACCCATTTATATAGTTGGGTTTTTACTGGAGCAATCTAGGTAAAGTACCTTGCTCAAGGGTACAGCAGCAGTGTCCCCCACCTGGGATTGAACCCACAACCCTCCGGTCAAGAGTCCAGAGCTCTAACCACTACTCCACACTGCTGCCACAAATCTGCATGGAAGATTGCAATGGATACACCCCCATCCACAACTATAAAGCAGAATAGTGCTGAATTCAGAAATACTTTAGGAAACTTAAAACATTCAATGACAAACGTTTTGACTTGGAAGCCTTTTTTCTTTTCTTTTTTTTTTTTTTACTGTTTTTACCGGTTATCATTTAATTTATTACGTTTCTATTAATACTTCTAAAATGAATACAGTGCATCCGGTCATGAATTAGAAAAAGTCAATATGATTTTGAAATGATGAAGCACAGCTCAGAAGAGCCTGGTCTTCTGTCTGTGTGAATGCAGAGAATTTGGAGCTTGAAACTCTACAGCAACTTGTAAAGGTGGCTAGTCTGCACAGCACCATTACTGTTCCAGGCACTCTTCCACTTTTATTTGTTATATAAAAGAAAATATTCCTGTTGAGAAGCAGGTCACAAAAGTGTTGAGCAAAATATGTTTCTGCTGTGGAACTGTCATTAAAGTAAGATTATTCCTGCACCGTTTCAAAGGCTGTGGGCTCAAATGATTCGAGAAGTCATTTCTCTTCACAGGTTTTTATAAAAATGAAAAAAAAATGTTGCAGCACACAAACACTGGAGCAAGTAAATTACACTGCAAAATAATGGCAACAATTACCGGGAATGACCTTCATGACTGGACAATATTGACAAGTAATTGCACATGTATTATATTTTTTTCATTAACCCTAGCTGTAACATAATTATTATTAATAGTTATTACTGTGTAAAATGAATTGGCTCATGAATTACTCTGTTGTTACAAAGTGTGGCAATTATTCTGGTACCACTAAAACAAATGAATAAATAATATAATATAATATAATATAATATAATATAATATAATATAATATAATATAATATAATAGCACAGCTTAAAGCCTAAACCATTATTAACCGTGCTTTAAGTGTTTCAGCAAAAGAGGGTGGAAAATGGCAGCTGCACACCCTGCGTGATCATATTTCAAACCCCTTCACTTCAGAAATGCAGCTTTTACAAGGGGTCGCCTTTTTTAAATTTCTGTTGGAATAGTTAGTAAGCCTTATACTGACCTAAGCAGAAACAACAATACAGAACGACATAGTTAGCAGCATACCATCTCAGCCATAGGACCAAGAACCAAGCCCAGGTCATGCAATTAAACCACTGCAGCCTTTCTACTCACTGTGGTATCCTCCATTATGTATCTGACTAAGCACTGTGTTATCACAAGCACCAGCCTATATATCCCTTTGACATCAGTACTGTCTCGTGGAAGTACTGCAAAGTAAAGACAGGCAGAAACCAGACAAAACTTACCCTGCATGCTGCTTATTATTATTATTATTATTATTATTATTATTATTATTATTATTATTATTATTATTATTATTAACAATAATAATAATAATAATAATAATAATAATAATAATAATAATATTTGTAAAAATGGAAACAACACATAAAAACAGTAGAAAAGTTTATCAGTAGAAGAGTTAGCAAATATAATGTGTATGACACGGCATACAAGCATACAAAACATCAGTTATTTTCTTAAGAAAATATCTAAAATAAAAAAAAACAAACTCCCTATAGCTTAGGATTACACAACATAGTAATAATAATGATAACAAGAATCAACTTAGAACAATTTAAAAGCTCCTTCAAGTGTGTAGAGATAAAAAAACACATTTTATGAAACAGATTCTAAAAACATTATAGTATTTATAGGCACAGTCATTTTTGGTATGTCTGCAGTTAATTTGTACAGCACAAATATATATTTATGTAAGTTTAAAATAGTATGAGAAAAGAGCAGCTTGTTGTGCTAAAGCAGTAATCTACTCTTCACACTATTAATCAAACATTACTCAAAAGTAACAATACACGGTTGTGTGTGTATGTGTGTGTGTTTCAGCACTGAAACACAAAATTATCGAGCAGATACGGGTACTAATTATTAAAAAGCAAATGGAAAACAAATATATAAAAAGCCAACCCTTTCATTTTGTTTTTGTCCATTTCTCATTCCTCAGCTTCTGCAGGTTTTTGATATTCTTGTTGTTTGTTTTTGTGTGGAACTTTAAGCAGGACTTCAAAAGAGAGGAGCTTCATTAGAGCGATTACACTTGAAAGCTAATTGTCACCAGACACTTCTTCAAGGATCTCAATCTGCATGAATGTATAAACTAATAATGTAGAATGTGTTACAAACAAGGATTCTGTATTATCAAGATTTTTCCCCCCTTTAGATTTTTTTTATTTTTTTTAATGTGGGCCAACATTTTGTGTTTAATTATTTTTTGTACTGTCTGAAAAGTGGACTGACTGTTTCGCTCTGCTATTGCCCCAAAGCACCGTTCTGGAGCGCTGATGCACTGAGGCATAGAGACCCTCTCAAATCAAATAACAGCACAGATGGGATTCACAGTGTGTGGTGCACCTCCATCACGATAAAATGCAACAAACTGCACCTGAAAGTGCAAAGTGAAAATATCTGCTCTCCAGTGTTTTGTCACTGCTTATCAGATAAACGCTGGGTTTTATTTTATTTCTGTTTGTAAACTCATTTGTATAATAATATTAGTTTAATATATGAACAAAATAGAACTGTTGACACACATGCTAAATCTTTTGGACAACTTAAATAAATATTTTATTACTAAAAAATAAAAAATTTAAAAATTTAAAAAAACACGGGCAACGTACTGTAACAGTGCTTAGGAATATATATTTTATTTCCATCACGCTGCTTAAATTTGAATAGCTTTCCATCTAAAAAAATACTTTATCTCCTGAACCTGTAACTACCCCACCCATCCCTTCAGCAGCATGAAAAGTAAACTTGAGTCGATAAGATGTGTCGAGTTACGAGCTGCACCTTGGCCTACACTGTTCAAAATATAAAAGTGTATTTCATGTTTTCAGTATCTAGTTTTTTTGTTTGTATCAATATTTGTATTATTATTTTGTAACTAGTTTGTGAAAAAAGCTTGCAAAAAGGGGTATTAACAGACCATGATTTCCAGTCATCAATATTTACAAGAGTTAAACAAATCTAGTAAATATCAGAATTATAGTGAAGCCCTTAATAAGAGCCACCTGAACCACCAGCCACCTGCTTTTGCCAACCAGTAAACCCATATATTATATTATATATGTCCACACACATGAATGAAAGAGGCATATCCATTAATCAGTTGCAAATATCACAGCCTCTTTGATGATCACTACATTCAGGTTTTTACAGACAGAAAAACACAGACAGACATCCAAACAGCTACACTTATTTCCCAAAGTTGACAGCGGCAGTAAGTGTAGTATTAAAAAAATAATAATAATAAGACAATAATTCATCCCTATTCTCACAAGAACACACCCAACAAACGCACGCAATTCAAAGAGACTCATATTAAACTGCCATATTTTACAAAAAATAAAAAACAGAAGTCCATTCTGAAAGGGTTTGAAAATGCCTGATCTCTTTGGGAGGGAAGTAGTTACATTCTCAGTTTACTGGCTTTCAGTCTTTTAGCTGACTTTGATCTGGTATACTAACAGGCATTTTGAATGCCTGCGTTCAGTCCGACATTTTGTGCAATTAAAGTGATCCTTAAAAAGAAATGGAAATGTTTATGATTCCTCCAAGGCTTTCCGTGGATATCTTTCATTTAATGAGATCTCTGAATATAAGACACAATGCAATAACCGAAGCAGTACAGCATACTCAGTTTATGAATTGTGAGGCATTGATCCTCTGCGTGTACAAATGCTTTGGGAGCTCGAGAGTAAGGATTTAGAAATACTGTTCTTACATCTAAGCACAAGGGATCCAAAAGATCAGCACATGTTATTAGTGAGAAGTACAGTATGTGTGAACCTTACCCTTGAAGGTAAAGACATGGAGCTGTTTTTTTTCCCTAGGTTCAATGTAATGGGCATCAAGTCCAATAGGTTTTCATGGTATATTTCTGGAAGAGCACCCCATTGTTTAAGCCTTATTCAAAAGGTGCAATGCTCCAAAATCTGAAGTTACATGCTTCGTGTTAGAAAGCTGTTCAAGTCCCATAGATTTTTTTTGTCTTTTAACTTCATTTTTGAAAGCATTATCTTTTAAGTGTTAAGTGTTTTTGTAATATTTCATAATGTTATCTTCTCTTACCAGGACCCCCTTGTAAATTAGATGTATATCTCAGGGTTTCTATCCTGGTTAAATGAATACATCTGAAATGTGATATTTTTAAATAAGATATTTCTGGATCTAAATTAGTACAGTAAATAAAAAAAAAACAGGTATTGTAAAAACAATAGTATTTCTGTTCTTGAGTGTGTGATGAGCTTTACAGCATATCGTTCTGCTTCTAGTGGTTTCCAAATATGGAGAGAAACCACTGCTATTTGCTAGAAAGATTCTTCTGTTTCTTTTTGTGAAAGTTACGCACTACAGTCTGTGGTATGTTTGCCCCCCATGTGCTTGCATACAGGAAGCTGCATTTGTTTACAAGAAGAAGCTAGATCACAGCTTTACCAGTGACACAACCGCCTGAGTCAGAAAATGCTTATTTTACAAAAACACGCAGCGTTTAAAAAACCTCTTTTCAAAAACAACTGCGCTCTCCCTGCTATTTGTGTTTATTTTATTTTATTAATTTTTTAAAGCAAGACTCAACATTAGCAAAGCTGTTAGTTTCCAGTGAGGTCTTGTCATACGAAATGTTCATTACAAATACTGTAATAATCTCACTGAAATCTGTGCAAAATGTCATTATTAATGAAATGATGATTGTGTGCTTTTGCATTGCACTGATGACATGTTCATTTTGATACCTGTACATCATCAGCCCTGTCTGTTTACTAAAACCTTGCTTTACTATAGACGCAGGAAGCAGAGGAATGGATGAACGCTTAGAGGATGTATTGTTAAGGATGAAATATTCCTCTGTAATCGGCAGTTTGTGATTAATCTTTTATATGAGGTTGGCCTCATTTCTAGCAGTGCTTCTTTGTATATACAGCCCATTGAATGTCAATAGCTCTTCAAAGGATGGGATGATATTGGCATTGCATACGTGCACACGAAACAGATACCTACTGCCGCAGGTTATGTAAAATAAGCCCCCACTTGTTTCACATTCATTTTATTTTGGGCATGTTTTTCAAATTGCTCTCTGGTAAATTGCAATGCTAATACTGACAAACAACTACAGTATGCAAAGGCAACTAAAAAAAAAAGTTATAGTTATTTATAAAGACCTTAGAAGACACACATAGGCAAGCATTGTCCTATTTTTTGAATGAAGAAAAATCCATATTAATGTAACTGAGAAACATACAACTGCTTTAGCATTGGATTATATGACAGTTGCTTGGCTAGCGTGGAAACATCAGCAAGTTTTATAGGGTTTTTTTTACCATTAAAATAAATAGGAATTAATTAGACTGGAGGGAATGCTTTGAAAACAATATATCCCATTGTGTTCATTCTTCTAATTATTATTATGTGCTCGTTATTAGCCATGGATTTGCTTCCCTAAAATAATGGGAAGCTTTGCATCAAACTTGGACTTTGCTTTGTTTTAGGTTAACAGTGTTATAATTGGTATAAGCCCCCATTTGTCTGTACTAGATCAGTAGCATTAGCTGATCGATGGAGAATCTGCGCAGCCCAGCCATTCTGTTCTACTCTACTGCAGACCCACATTGGGACCCAGCGGTGGTGACAGAGTCTGACAGACTATAAAGGCCACATAGATTATTACTCACCTTGCCTAGTCCGCAGCGTGGCTCTGTTCTCTTTGCGCTTGTCACTGGTGTTGTTGTTTTCGTCAAACCCAGACTGTGCCAAGAGAAAATGGCTGGCTGAGTGGGGACGGTGGTGGCAGGCTGGCACGCTAGAGTACAGCACAGGACCTGGCTGGTGCATCTCAAAGGAGAAACCCAGCTACTGCTGCTGCTGCTGCTGCTGCTGTGGTAGCCAAACTCAACATTCCTGCTCAAATCCTGCAGACTTTATGTACGAAGTGGACTTCTGTTGTAAATCTTAATACTCCTGGTCTTTCTGAGACATTATACCATATGGGAGTGGCAGGATTTGTTCATTTTCAGGGTAGGATTAGGAATCTGGGCATAAAATAACCCTCTTCTTTATTAACAGAGAGAGAGGGCCATTTTCATTGCAGGGTTTTTTTTTCTGAAAGCTGGTCGTGTTACCAGTCGCTTTTTAAAATCTGTTCTGCTTGTATGTCCACTAATTACCTTTTTTTTAATAACACGCACTGCATTTGGAGAGGAAAGGGGACAGATAATAGAATGGAAACTCAATCCACTGTTACAAAGCGCCAGTCTTTTTACACCTTTAACAGAGAGAGCCGATTGCCCCCTTCTGGCTCAACCTACCAGCTCATGGCTGCATTTAAATACGCCCGCACTCCAGGACTTTCGAAACTCCATTTCTAAAGGACATGTGCAATTCAGTCCAGGGGCCCCTGTTTTGAAGCAGGTGCAAAAGCAAAAGCAAAGGCAAAAACGAAATCTCTGAGAGGACAATTTGAATGGGATGAAACCAGCAAGAAGCCTCTTCAGTTGCAGGAAGGAGCAGTTCATTTATTGCCCTGCTAGTTGTGTTTTGCTGGTTTTGTACGATCTCATTCACAACATGCCTATGTAAAGTATGGCCCCCTACATCTTAAAGCATATCTGTTGGCCTCTTGGCTTGCTATGTACAGTACCCCCTTGGGATGCCCTTGTATCAAAAGCACATGCATAGTGCACTGTTATTATGGTTAATATTATTATGCTACTGCCGCCTGGGAGAGTTGCCAATTGCCTCCACAACTTGGGAGTACAGTCTATTAGTTCTAGTGCCATAGGCGGTGTAGGAAAGCTGGTTAATGTTATCCTTTGGCGACCTCTCGACCTCCCTCTATCCTATAAAAAACGAAAGGTTAACAGTCATCCGAGTACTATTATTGGGCTGTTACACGCTTTACCCAAACAAGTTGCTGGAGAAACACACTCTGTCACGTGTTAGGAGCAGTTGAGTTGCAAAATAAACAATTAAATAAACTTATTAAAAAAAAGAAAAGGATTGCTTTTTTGATCTTGATGTGTGTTGTCTTCCTTAAGCAAATGCAGGCCATTGTAGCCTCAGAAACATACAGACCGGCTACTTTAAAGGAGACAAAACTGTCAGAAGTGGTACTTTTCAGGAGGTAAGAACCGAGTCAGCCACAGTGTGCCCCCAGCTCAGAGCTGTTAATTATGCCAGGGGAACGCGATTACCCCCTCGATCAGCCGCGCTCTGAGAGGACAGGCTCAGGCTCAGCAGGGAGGGTGAGTCTTGCCATCTGAGCGACCAATCAAGTGTGAAGTGCAGCGCAGTCCCGAGACCGAGTTCAGTGGGAAAAGCTTGGCTGTTGGTTCAGAGCGCTGCAACTTTCACAGATTAGTTGAGCCGCTATTCTGCAGGCTGAAAGGGGAACACAGCACGAAGGCAGCTTCAATGCACACAATAACTCTCAACAGCTGGGAGGGAGGCCAGAGCCTTCTCGCTGTCACCATGGCAACAGCATAGCTCACATTTTAGGCAAAATTAAGATACACTGGCTGGTATTTGGTTCTTTATTTTCCCACCTTTAATGTGCCAGTGGTTAATAGCTGTTTTATTGTATTTTTTTAAACAGAATGTCCACTGGGGATCGGTTCTTTGCTTGATTCATTCTCTTGTTTAAACACTGGTCCTTTTCCAAATACCAAACTGGAAAAAAATAAACCAATGAATAAATAAATAAATAAGCTTTTTTGTTTGTTTGTTTGATTAGTTTAAACTCTACAAACCTACCAATAAGACTCGTCAGCCATATCGAAACGTCAAGCCAACAGACATCTGTGAAATGATTTGGTTCAGCATTTTCTGTTCACCACACATTGCCTGGAGTCAGACGTGAAGCGCCAGACAAATATCATCCCACCGTTCTAATAAAAATAAAGATTTAAAAAATGCAGTTTGACTGCAATCCCGCTTTTTAGGAGTGAAGTTTGTTTTTTATAATTGATCATTTGCTTTTTATCATTTGAAAATGATAAATTCTCAGCTGTAGATCTGCAGATTCCCTTTAGGAAGAGCCCCTGGAGTCGCGTGGCCCGCTACAGCACATTGTTATATGAATATGAATGTTAATCCAGTGTTAGAAACCCACATTTTGTGTATTTTTGTATCCCTGAAAGTAACTGATTTTGATAAATCCAAAATCAAACCTAATTTGTATTAGTAAAGAATGGGTAGGAAGTGCAGATTGGATTCAGGTATAGCATGATCAACATCTAGACCTCCAACCGCTTGACTCCAATAGAGACCATATATTTGAGTTTAACTGTCTGTGTCTGTGTATTTGTGTGTGTATGTATGATTCTTTTGTCAGCAGAGTTTTTCTGAGGATTCACAAGAAAAGCTACCCTTCATTTGGTTGCTGTTTAGTTCTTACATTTTCATTGATTACACTTTTCAGTTTCCTTTTTAAATCCTCGGCAAGTCTTAGCTACCTTTCTAAAACATAATAAAAGCTATTTTTTATTTCAATTTCCCTTTAAAACTACTTCTCTAATACCTGCCAACTGTTGTTCCGTGTCCAATGATTAGCCACTGGTTTCATTACACAGTTAAATTATGTTTAATTATGACAGTGTGCAGCAGTGTACAACCATGACAGGATCTTTTCTGCAAATTCACAGAAAAGCAATTCACCTGCTGTACGTTTAGTGATGGTTTTTGTATAAAATAAAATAAATATTTCAAAAAGCCTCAATGCTGTGAACAATAGTGGGCACTCCTTTCATCACAGTTCCAGTGGAGTAGGCCTTCGTTTTATTGTCTTTCTGCCAGACCATTTCAGCTACCTCTTTCTTTGTGTTTGTGCTTGGCAATATTGCTGATAGGGTAGTAGAGAGCAATTTGCACCCACTGAAAACTTTGAAGTCATAATAAGTTGTAACGTTTTCCTACTGCTTTGAAGCGTTTACATTCTAGGGATAGCAGCTTCAATGCTTTGTACCTTGCGTTATATATATATATATATATATATATATATATATATATATATATATATATATATATATATATATATATATTCAACAGGATTGCGTATTGAAAAATCTTCACAGGGTAAAAGTGTGCTTTTGAAGTTCGCTTCCAAAAATTACAAGTTGTGAAGTGTCATTTCGCTTGTTTACAACCTTTTCGTGTTCTTTTTTCCCCTCGTGTTTCTGTGTGTTTCAGATTAGCAGTAATAACACTGCCCGAGCACATTAACTGCACACATGCGGCTTAATGCTGGAATGTGTGTACGGAAACTATTAAAATATTTTCCAGCCTTCCAAATTTTTATGTGCTTAATTTGTGTGGATGTCTCCTACTGAGCAGCCACCGACTAAGGGCACAGAACAGGATCCTGCAATTACCCGTGCCCCGACACGGCTGACAAGCAACGAGCGAGCTGGGGAAAATGCCAGAAAGAGAAACTGCGCTCCAGAAAGACAACCGCCTCATCTCAGTTAAGGAATAATGCACTTGTATCTCTCACACGGGGTCAAATACACCCATCTTTTATGCAAGCATGAAGTTAGCACGACTTTCATCCTGATACAAAGCATAACAAACAAACAAACAACAATGCACATGCTTGAGAACAGATAAACAGCCAGAACAACGAAGCACTTCGAATCCTGGACGAAACGTTTTGTTCTGGATAATGCTGACCCCTGTGGGTGGGAGGAGGTAATGCTGTTTAATCGTACGACCCGTAGAAATGGATCTGACACATGCTTTCAGAGTTGACATGGGTGTCATGACTCGGATGCGCATTGACTGGGGTCTATGCCTTGTTTTGTTTTTTTTGTTTTTGTTTTTTTTTTTTTTTTTTTTTTAAGACCCCAATAATTATTTACAAGTGATACTCGTGTTGTGCTGTGCATTCAAGCCCATAGGTGAAGTCTTGCAACCATCACCAAAAGGCAAGCTGGGGTGCAAATCGTTTTGAAAATTGGCCAGCTGGTGCTAAATGATCAAACCCCACCCTAATCAAGCAACCACATGTCACAAACCTTCTCTCCTGTGTATGTGTATGAGTGTGGGTGGGTCAGGGTGAGTATTACAGACCCACTGATAAACCATCATCATCTATGGTTGCTAAGGAATAAAAATGAAAAGTGAACAATTAAGCATGTCTACTGGCTCCAGAATTCAATGTTGCTGGCGCTATACGAGGTACCCTGGTGCTAGAATCTAGCGCCATAGCGCCAAACTTGCACCACTGACACGATGGAGGGCAGACCCCCTTCATCTTCTTCCTCCTCCTCCCTCTGCAGGACAAGTCTTCTCCATCTGTGGAAACACAACCAACATCAATACTTACCTCACAAACTCATCTCCAGGAACTGGATTTGAATCGCCGTCTTCAGGGAAGAGAAGGCCATGGGATTAGCCCACTGCACCACCAGCTCCCACTAGCAAATTAGCCCACTGTGCCATCTCAATTCCATGGAAGAGTTGCTTTTTCATTGTCTATATCAGAATAAACCAAATATCTGAAAATAAAAGACGAGTTGGATTTGAACCCAGTCCTCCAAGAAGAACAGCATAGTATACTAGTCCACTGTGCCATCTCACTTTCATGGAAGGGTATGCTTTTCATTGACTATAAGGTAAATGAAACACGGACGCACACCAACGCCGCGCAAGTCAAAATGCTGGGATACGTGCTTATATTAACTGTTTTAAATCTTTGATACAAACATTGACTGTATCCCACAGAACGCTCACAATGGGGGTGAGATACATCGAGATGATATAAAGTGTACCTTTAGGATGTAGTAATATTGGTGGCACTTCAGTTTTTACTGAAAATAGATCAAAGGTGTTGCAGCAAGCAGTTTTGAAAGACCACATCTACTTAGTACAAAAAGTATGATTACAAGCAACTCATCAGCATTTCAAACATGCTGGTGTGCTGCTTGACATTTCTGCTGCTTTGTACCACTTCAAACATGCTTGTTCATAATCCTCAGAATGAGGCATTAGTAAAGCTGTGCCACAGTCTGTTACAACAATGCCAGGGGCAAATTCTCTGGGAGTTACACTTTAATGAATCAGAAGGCAGAACTGCAGTAAAATGTGTTCCCCCCCCCATAAAACATGGATACCAAAGGGAGTATCTCTGAAACGCTTAAGATCATTCATTGAAACTAACCGTGCAACTTAAAAGCATGCATAAGAAAGTAATGTTTTTGATTTCCTTACATTTCCTTAGCTTTAGACTCAAATTCACATACCTCCTCATGTATTTTATAAGATTCTTCCCTGTTATTTTATCTCGGATTTACCTGCATTTAGAATGTCTAACTGCTGTATAACCCTATGCATTACTGTATGTAATTGTGGAGTCCTGCTTCTTTCACCCAGCAGATGTATGACAAAAAGGTCATGTGACCTGTCCTTGCAGAGCAGTCGCACCAGGATTTCCAGCTCCTGGTCTGAAGCTCTGTGACTACACGCTCCCCAGCTGTGTTTCTGCAGCCCTGCACTGCCCTGCTCTCTCCTGTTCAGATGCATGCTGTGTTGAGCACCATTCTAGTTGAGCCAGCAATTAAAAAGTAATAATGTCCATCTCCAAAGTAGTACATACTGTAAGTGCTTGAGTTGCAAACTCCATCACGACAAAGGGAAATTACACAAGGTGCTGTATAGGTGACGCCCTGCTCTAAAGAGCCATGTGCAGCCAGTCTGCTTCAAGAACGCTCTACAGACCTGCACCTGAGCACAGCACAGCGCTCCTTCAAATAGATTCCCTTCCATAACTTGAAAACGCACCATCACTAGACTTGAAGAAGACACTAGCGCAAACATTTGTGTACTTGACTGCATGTCTTTTTCTACCTTTTAAACAGACTTCTTGAATGGGATTTTTGAGCAGAGGTGTAGCAGGTTATTTTATTTTAATGTATTTATTTAGGGATTGATTGATTTGCAACTCGAACATAATTACCAGTGTTTTGTTCTCCCACGAGAGACGGCAAGTGACTAGGGGTGCTGGTTCAGGAAGGGGGTTAGGGTAAGGCAACGCTGAACTACATGTGCTGGATCGACTCCACGTGTGGATTACACTGCAGAAACCCTGTAAGGATACCAGCACTACAAATGACTGGCGGCTTAATGTCTGGAAGAGCAAGCAAATTACATTTCTAAACATTCCAGGAGTCCAAATAATAACCTCCTTCACCTCCCGGCTATTTACAATCTTTGTATTGCTAAAACTAAACGCTTGGTGGTTTGGCTAATTAATGGCTCTAAAAAAAGCTACCTCAAAGAGAATTATACACTTCAAATTCTGTGGAAGCTCGTGTGTTCAGGGGTTATTTCATTCAGCACAAAGATACAGGGCCTTCAATGCTGTTGGGACATCCCAAATTTAGACCTTAGGTTTCAACCCTTAACCCTTTTTTAAACAACAAGAAAGCCTAAAAAAAATATACTGTATATATATATATATATATTTAAAATCAGTAAGACATGCGTTTCAGAATTAACTGAGAGATGGGGAGAGTTTATACTGCTCCAGTAGGAAATTCACTTTATACCCAGCTTTCTGGTTTTTATTTTGGTTTTTGTTGGGATAAATATCATTTATCTTTCCAAGTTGTCATGTGTCTAAAGACCTCCTGCTGTGCAGCTGCCTCCCCCTGGCACTCGAAGAGAATTATGTGATTAAACAGAGACCTGAAAAGTTTTCAACGAGCCCGGGAGAAGAAAAGGTTCTCCCCTTAATGAAGTGCCATCATTCCTCCTCCAACATCAGCCAGGCCTTGTGTAGTTTGTTTAGCGTCTGGTTATTCACTGACCGAGGCTGCCGAACGGACCAGCAGTTCCCAATAAACTATAAAAGGCAGATCAGAAGCCATTGTTCTCTTGTGTGGGGCTTAGCAGACAACAGCTGAATAAACCTGTTGGGAGTCAGAGCAGTCAGAAGCACAGGCGATGTGCTGCTGCCATGACCAGCAACACCAGCAGCCCTCCAAGACCCAAACCTATTATGACATCATTATACGTGACGTATGTATTAAACAGGAGCTAGCATCTCCAGGAACTGTGCATACAGTGCATTATCAAACACTCCTTCTGAGGTATAGGGCAGAGCTAGCGGTCATAATGTGTGAAGGGAGGTTTCTGTTAATACACAGTGTCATTGTGCTGGTGTTTATGTGTATGAATCTACTGATTTATATTGATGCATAACAACTGTTTCACTTGATACAAACTGGTATTAAGCTTACAACTAGTGCCAACTCTAGAACAACGACACAAAAACATCTGTGAAAAGTGATATAAGTTCTATGGTATTATTACTTAGAATCAGTACCATTTCATAGTCCAGATAGAGGGTATGAGTTTAGGTCATTCTTGTTTTATACACTTCTGTTGTTTCCAGATCTAGAGATCAGCTGTGTATGTATCTTGCACATACACGTCAATGCATTCTCATTTTTTTAAACTAAACAGCATGGGCAGAGATGCCAAGGTCAGAACATCCGAGCAAATTCAATTTGTGAATACTCCATTGAAATGCACTGCCATTCCCTTTGTTTTAAGAGTGAGCGTATTGCAGGTTTCCTGGCAAGCGGTAAAACTCTCACCTGCACATTTCCCCTATGTGAAAATAAAGAATCTGATTGCTTTAATCCTAATGTTTGCAGTGGGAGCCATTCACGAAACTTTCTGGCTGTGTGATTCAAGCCCCGGCCTGGCTCTTTCCTCGTTTTGTTCTCACAAGAAAATCAATTCGCTTGAAGAGCCTCTTAATCCCATCTTTGCAATCAACAATTGCCACTTGTGTAGCGCTCCAATAGATTAAGAAGCAGGATGATGCGCCTGTCTGGTCTAATTCACTGCTATTCAGGTAACTGCAACTAGAGGCACTTTGTAGAGCCAAGTGCAAAACTCTACAGGAAGACATTTGCTATCATCATTTCCTGTGGAGCAGTGCGCTGCCCCCACAGAGCCCCCTGAATTACTTTTAATTAGGCCCGACAACCACAGAGAGCAGAAATACAGGCAGCAACAATAACCAGCCCTTTGAACAGGCCATGCACAGGACATTTTTTCCTCTTTTTGCATTCGAAAGACAGAGAGAGAGAGGGGAGGAGATTATTATTATTATTATTATTATTATTATTATTATTATTATTATTATTAATAGTGGGGTTATTATTGTTGGTTTTATTAGTAGTAATAATTTACCAGTACGTAGTATTCATACAAAAAAAAAGTGTGTGTGTGTGGGGGGGGGGGGGGGGGGGGAGAGGGGGGGGGGGACTTCAAAGGGAAGACATTCAAAACATGTCAGCCATATATAATTTCCATGGCAACAAAGATCAGGCAAATGTTAAAGGAGAGCCTCACATCAATGATCTGATGAACTGAGAAAGAAAGAATATAAAAAACACTACATGCTTCCCACTACATGTGCTCTGCCACAGCTGGGCTATTGATAGCTCCTAATGTCCATCTAAAATCTCTCAGTTCCAGGACCTTCTGCTGCACTCTGCGGTCTGCATTGAGAACACAGAGTCCATTTAATGTTTCGACATGTCACAGCTGAAAAGCCACCTGTTTCAGGAAGGCTTTTCCCAGTAGCATCTATTGAAATTTCACCTGGTCTGCCAAGTGCTCTGGGGTTGTACAGTGGCTCACTGAGGACAGGACAACACAAATAAAAATAATAATAATAATTAATGAAAACGTGAGATCACCTTATGATTAGAGTCCCCACAGGATGCTAATGCCTGGCTATAAAGGGCTGCTCTGGAATAGCAAATCCCTTGATTGATTGATTGATTGATTGATTTGAATGCGGCGTTCATGTTATTGTAAACTGTGAATCATGGCATTACTGTCACACTCTCATCATAACATCTAGGACACAGAGCACAGAAAACAAAACAACAATAAACAAACAAAACAATTTAAACAATGTTTGTTTTTTAGCCCTGTGTTATATATTCATGATGTTTCTAATCCTGCTGAAGGGTTACTGGTATCGCTTGTTTTTCTTTTGCTCATTTGAACTGGCTGCCTTGTTGAGTCACTCTCTGCCTCCATCTGTTTCCGTGCGGTACCATGAAGCAAGAGCAGTCAACAGAGTTGAAAGGTCACAATGTCACTTGATGGCTCTCTACTAGGAACAAGGCATGGAAGAGTTGCTACAACTGAACATGCACGCCAGAGACTTTAATTCGATATTGTTGTACTGCCTTCAATTGTTGTTTTTCCTCTTTAAGGCTTCCCAGATCATTATGCAACCTCTGATAATACAGCATTGAACTGTTCATTGGCTGTTTCATTATGTTTGATTTAATCCAGACAAGGTTAAAAATAAAAATCAATGTCAGATAAGAAAGGAGAAGACACACATTATATATATATATATATAATTTCATGCTCAGGCTTCGCACTGTCCACATGTTCCGTGCCTGCTAACCCAAAATGTGCTTTGATGCAATATTCCTACAGCTTTCCTGTCCAAACCGAGGCACAGAAACATCACAGCCGCAATCCTCTTTAATTACAGTCACTGGTATCACAAAAAAAAAAAAAGATCAATAATACAAAAGGCCCCGTCTCCAGATGAGTTTCCATCAGCATTGCCTCTCCTTACCTTTCTGTGTTTGGCTAAGAACAGGAACAAAGGGGGAACCCTACTGATTGAAAACCACCACAACAGAGACACACCAGGGCACAACTGTTCTCTCATGCATGGCTGGGATTAGGATAAAAGTATAAAGACCTCGGAGAAGAAAGAACACAACAAAAGAAACAGGGTACTGACAAACTTTTTTTTCTTTCTTTTGAGGTGAAAGGAATAAAAAAGGGTCCGGTCATAAGAAAAGATAGATAAAGAGAGATTAACAAACAGAAGCAACGCTTTCTACCTTCTGTACCGCTTCTGTCGGCTATTTTATCAACCAAGGGCACAAAAACATAAAGACTAGACTCCTCTGAAGCCAAGGCTCACTCAAACCTAGTTCCTAAAAACTATTTTATTTTTTTTAGGAACAATATTAGTTTGAAGTTACTCAGCCGGGTAGGAATTAGCAATGGCGGAAGAAAGGAACATTGTAATTCCAGCCAGTAACTGCTTCGAAAGTCATGAATAACACAGACTTGCTAACAGGACCCTAGCCTTTTCACATCCAGCCAGTGCACATTGGGCATCATCCAAATCTGTGCACTCACAGCCTGATGCTTTTAAAAGGGGGGGGGGGGAATAAGAAGGTGCATTTAAAGCCCCTTTAAAGCACGCACATGGGGAGGTCACTTTAGCAGTCTTGGAAGGAAATGTAGTCTATTGATGAGCGCCGAGCACCAGGAGAGAGGAGATCTCAGACTGAACCCTCCCATGGCATTAAGGTCGCCTCTCTGCTTTCGCACAGCTGTGTTTTGAGATGTATGTTTTGACCTGTTCACAGATAGACACATTGAGAAGTATCTGCAGCAGCACAGGTATCAATAGGAAACCATGGGGATGTTGGGAGGACTGCTGACCTGCCTCATCGACAGCACAGGTGCACATGACAGCACTGTTTCAGAATTAGAAAATAACAACGCAGGTGTGTGTAGGGGCACATGACTTAACACTGAGAGATGTGGAGGTCTAGTTTTCCAACACTGTGTCCTGTGTGTTGGGAAGCTCTGGACCAGAGCAGTTTCATTAACAACCAACTGTATCTAAATAAACAAAATAATAAACGACTCATGATGAGTTTAAGCTCTATGTTTCTCTGAATATGGTTGCCATGGTTGCAGCCAGGATCACTATTATCTCCAGGCTGCACAGCTGGATGCCCAAGTTTTAAATGGTTGAAACCGATTCACTATCACAGGCAACCTGACATTCCCCTGCCTAGCTCATCGAATAACCTTGGCATATATATAGTTAAAGTGTACTGCTTTCCTATATGTGTGTGTCTGTTGTATATAATTAGAGCTCTAATGTGTGATGGTCATGTCTGCAACGTCTAAACAGACTGTAGCAGGTTCCACTGCAGGACAGGCAATAGGGTTACATTTCAATTACGATGATGGTATAATAGAGCTTTAAAGAAGTGCATACTATCAAGCACAGTGGGGATTATTATTACAACTGTATCCTACAAAAACTGCTGCAATTGTCAAATGATCTTTACCACGGTTTTGAGTCCATTCCACAGGGCGCCCCATGAAGCATCATAGGCAGTGTCATAGATGATGAACAGGGCGTTCTCTGTTGAATCTGACAGCCACACCCAGCTGAGAATCTGCGCCACACATCAAAGTGATTGGAATGTGCTCCTCTTTGCTTAAAGATATTGCACACCTGAAACCCCACTATGCTTATAATGCATAATGTATGGGACTCCCTGGTTTTACTGGTTCGTTAAGGGCCATCTTTAGTGTCTACATTTTCCCAAGAGTCTAAAACAGTCTATTATACAGTACATAATAATAATAATAATAATAATAATAATAATAATAATAATAATAATAATAATAAATGTACAGTACTGTATGTGTATATTTACTTGTGTTTTTATTTATTTTATGTTTTTTTCTTTCTTAGCTCGCTGGAACATCTTATTCACAGCTGGACTACATTGAGCCAGGAGTGAGCGATCAGACACCTTCTGTCTGCAGCATTCTAGTATGGTGCAATGGCCTGGAGCAGCTCTCACCCACACACACACACACAAAAAGGGTTAAGAAACAAGCTCTGGGCAGATGGGTCACATGCTGTCCACGGCAGGGCTCTCCGTCTTCAGCGTCAGTCACTTACACTATAAAACTGACAGCCGGTTCAAGCATCCCATATATATATATATAAACAAGATAAATAGACCCGGTGACTGATGAGCTCGATGGTGCCACAGAGACTTGAGCACAGTTAATAACTGAGGGTCCAGGACAAAAGGGGGCTGAACAAAAAAAAAACATACATGTCGCCTCCAGCCATGAATTCTTGAGCTTCTTTATGGTAGAGGGGGTTTGGGGAGTGGAACCGCTTGTTGGGCGTATTTTCTCTGGTCGTCTCTTGTATACTCGGGACCCCATGTTGCCTCTTTGTTTATTTACAGAGACAGCGAGGAAAGTCAATGCGGGACGCGCAACAATCACCAATTCAACGGGAACTAAAGGAACTTGGGCGTCAAAGTCTCCAAGCATTTACGCGGCCCCATCCAATATTACACAGCATTAAGGGGGCTAATGAAAGCAGAATGGAATCAGTGGTTTTAAATGCATATCCAATTTAAGGATGCCTCCGACTGGTTTTAGAAATATCTTTCAGAGAGTGAGATGTTATACACACATCTGAGTTAGAATACGTAAAAAAAAACTTCAAACGCGGCAGAGAAGAAAGACAAATACTGGCTGCCGATATTAAAATCCATATTTATGCGGCCCAATTTTCCTTCAGAGGGATGGCAGCACTTTGGGAAGCTGGTTCTATTTGAACTGTGCTGAGAAAAGGAGTCGTATAAACCTAAGTTGAAGCCTGTGATCCCAGCCTAATGCATTAGCAAAACCAGTCAATTATATTGCAAATTGCGGGGAGAACAGCCGTGGAGTGTTTGAGCAGCAAAGCGATTTATTTAGAGGTAAAGGCGCTCAAACGTACAGTGTACAAATAAACAAGTTAGGTGCAGTTAAATCTCCCCTGGTCTTCAGCAAATGATTCCGTCAACAAAAGAATTCACCACTCGGCACAAAGCATTAAAGGGATAATACGGCTCTTTCCGTATTTCACCTCCTAGATTTTCTAGAGTTAATTTTTTGGAGACCGTACCTTGGAGGCTAGAGCAGCTTTTTTATGGAATTTGTTGCCTGTAGAAATTAGTCTCCTTTGAAATTTAGGAAGCAACTCATAACCTGGCTATTTAAAAGAGCATTTGAATAAGCTAAGAGAGAACTACAGCTGACTTGTGACTGGATGAGATGTATTGTATTGTTATGTTTTACAACGGTTATCCATATGCCATATCCTGAAACCGTAACGGTTTTTTTTATTATTATTATGAGCTGCAAATCAGCACATGTCTGGACTATGGAGTTGTAGACGAAGTGTCTGCAATCACTCTTTAACAGGGAGGAATACGCCCTCAGAACGTGGATAATATGGAAACGCGAGTCCGGGGGCGGCCCGAGCAGTCATACATCTGGGTGCACAGATAATGACCCCGCTGATCGGTCTTTTCGTATGGCCTCCCCAAGGAGAGACGCGAAACGGGCAAAACAAAACATCCAACGACCACCAGCGGTTTTTATAAACCTCCGAGTCAATCCATCAATGCCGGGGGCCTCCTACGCGCTATAACTGACTAACTGTACATCCCTGTTACACAGAAAAGGGCCATCCAACGTTTTGGACAACAAACCAACTGTGTAGACTCACTAAATCAATGGCACTATTGAAAGAAAGCTGATTCGTACCACTTTAAAATAATGTCCGCCTGCAGATCCTGCGAATTCCACTGGCGGTACCGCTGCTAAGGATTTCTATTGGAATTCATTCATTATCTTAACCGATGCGTTTGTTTAAAGCTATATAACGGGACCATTCGCCTAAGAGTTAATGGCTATATACACGCACGTGTGTGTGTGTGTGTGTGTGTGTGTGTGAGAGAGAGAGTCTATATTGCCTTATTCATAGACCAAATATTTGCTATATTTCTAAAAAAAAAAAATGTAATTTTCATGCACACAAATAATAGGACTTATTTAAAGAGGAGATTTAAATACCGTTTATCGTTGGTGCCGCACAGAGCGGCGAGGCAGCGTACCTGCTGAAGACGATGGAAAATAGTGGTAAATTGACATACGGGAATGGGAGAAACTTGATCAGACTGGTTGGAAATGATAATGATACTCTTCAGCCCCAACATACTGAGAAGAGCCGCTTCTCCAGGGCGGGGCACCCCATCCAGAGCTTTGTATTTATTATTATCCATGTCAATCAATTAACTAATTAAGCCACTGATCAATTCAATAATCGCCTCAATGATGTTGTTCTGTTTGCTCTTATTGCATACGCAGTTACTATCTAATGGCACCTGGTTATTCTGCTTTATTCAATGAAATCTTCAACATGTATTTCTGTGTACAAGATCCCACAGCTGGGAGTGGCGAGCCCAACGTCACACTGTGACGTAACACAATGAAAACATGCACGGGCGACTGCAGAGATAGGGCTCGTTCGCTGGGCTAAACCCAAAAGAAGTGTTGCCTTGAGAGTAACCCAGTAGCGTGTAGGCTATACCGCCCTGTCTGGCGCGTTTCCAGAGCCATATACTGCATACCGACAAAAGACATAAAACCACAGTCTCTCATAAAGTTAACCTATAACAAGGCCTCGGGCGCCAAGGTCAGGGAATAGTAACTGTTTTTTTGTACCCCCCTTCCAGGTTTTCATGCGAGACGCACTTCCCGAAATATTTTACAGCTTAAACATTAAATATAATTTAAAACAGTAATTAACCAGTCTGCATGTAAGTAACGCTCGTGTATCAATTCGACAGCAATATGTACAACCCAACGCTACAACAGAGGGAGTTTCACAACGCTTTGAAAGAAATAGTCCCAGTCCGATTTATGGGTTACACTAAAATAACAAGTGCAATTGAAAACCAATATAGGCAATGTGGGGAAAACCAAATGCAACGCAAATTGAAGTTTGGGTTGTGGTGTACCAACGTGTGTAATTGACTGGTTTTGCTAATGCATTAGGCTGGGATCACAGGCTTCAAGCGTATCGCAGCTAACTAACATGGGCCTAAAACGCAAACCTCTTGCTTTCTGCCGTGGTTGCACCCGGGTAGTGTAACACGACCGTTTTCAGGTACGCTGCATTGGTGCTCCTGTATCGCGCTCTCTCTGTTTCTCTGCAGTGGAAGAATGCATTGGTCCAATTTATAAACAAACAAAATGTTTCTAGAAAGTGAATTTGAAACAAACACTTGCGGACTTACCTGCAGCAGCCCTCCTTTGTTTACACCCGCGTGGATCTCCTGAGAGCTGCACAGGTGTAATGGGCCGTTTGTATGATTGTCTTATCGTTTATTCATGTATGTATTCATTTTAAGGTCTATTTAAATATTTCTAAATATGACACATGCAATGCATGGAAACTGTTTGATTTCTGTAAACAAATGTTAACGACAGAAATCTGTACAGTGTCACAAGATATATTATAGATATATTTATAGCATGTTTATTATTATTATTATTATTATTATTATTATTATTATTATTATTATTATTATTATGGGGAGAGGCGTCGCTGCTGCATTTGTCTCATTCAGTCGCAGATAAAGTCGTATGGTAAAAAAATAAAAATAAAAAATCTTAGAATCCCGGTTCATAAACCGCGGGGAATGTATTCACAGAGTATCACTTCTTAATACATCAACAGTTGTTCCCCCCCCCCCCCCCCCCCCCCCGTGGTAAATTGATATTTACTCTTTAAAGCCACGCTTGTGTAGTTTAATAGGCTATGTTTATAAACACCCAGGCCAGCAAGCAGAAACTTGTATTCTAACAACACCGCGAAAATACAGATAGTGCTCTTTGGGCTGCACCGTGACTGGAAAGGACTCAGTGGAAAGCGGCACCTTGTGGATAAAAGTGTTAAAACAAGCCTGTTCTTTGATTAATTCCCGGGGCTTAACCGTAAGACTGTCCTGATGTGAGACAGCTCACACATCAGAGGAAGCCGACGATATAAAACCATATTAGGTTCTGCTCATGACGTTTTTACCACACAAAAACAGCAATGGGCGAAAACAAAGTATATTCGATAACATGGGCAACTTCATGAGCACAGCATCCTCGAGTGAAAAGAAGCATGAAGACATCGTAACTTTTAATCCAGACCATGTAATTATTATTATTATTATTATTATTATTATTATTATTATTATTATTATTATTATTATTATTATTATTATTAGTAGTAGTAGTAGTAGTAGTAGTAGTAGTATCTCTGATGGTCACTAGGGCCTACTACTGTACTGTGTTCATTATGTATTCAGATTAACGCATGATTTGCACTTGTTGATATTAAGTTGGTCTGTGTTTAATTACCCTACTGTAAATAACCCTGTCTCGCCAGCTCTCCTTTTTTCCCCCTCGAACCCATTTTGGGTTGTAACATTCGAGTCAGCAAACTGTTCTCTAACCAACGGCAGCGCGTTCAATTTGAACCCGAATAGGGGCAGCAGTGTGGAGTAGTGGTTAGGGCTCTGGACTCCTGACCGGAGGGTTGTGGGTTCAATCCCCGGTGGGGACACTGCTGCTGTACCCTTGAACAAGGTACTTTACCTACATTGCTCCAGTAAAAAAAAAAAACTGTGAAATGGGTAATTGTATGTAAAAATAATGTGATATCTTGTAACAATTGTAAGTCGCCCTGCATAAGGGCGTCAGCTAAGAAATAAATAATAATAATAATAATAATAATAATAATAATAGATTAAGACTTTGTGTTATGCCGCCCTCAATGAATCCAGCTCTATCTTATTTTCCCCGAATTGAGACGAAGGCTGCATCGGAATAACAGATATCCAGTCCGTACATAAAAATAGGCAATACATAGATCCCATGTATAAATACAATACAATATATCAAACATTGCAGTAACAACAATATTAATAATTCTAATAATACAGTTCTACTACTACTACTACTAATAAGCAAACGCTAAAGTAGTCTAAGTTCCCACATAGCGCACTCCACGTCCCTTTGCTAACAAGATCGTTAAACAAATCCGATAAACCAGGTTGTGTTGGAGCGGTGAAGTTGATGGAAATGTGTTACAATCCCTATGAAAATGTGCGACACGTGCTAAAACCCTCTCATGCATGCAGAGGACACGGCTCGCTCCAATAAAAGCAATCTACAAGCACGCGCACAAAAGCACTAACATTCCAGCCACTACACACACGCGGGTATACATGCGCGTGGATAGTGTCATATTTATTTTCATTTTGACACAGCAAGAGTTTAAATTACACGTTCCCGGCATTATATGACTGGCCTCTTTGTATTACTGTGCAAGGTTGGGCTGTTATCTTGGAAAACTGAGAGCATTCCTGGGAATTGTATATAGAACCTGGGTAACGCTTTATTTTAATGGGCATATATTAGTATGTAATGAATTTGCAATGACCCATTTGCAGCCGTTTAATACATGTTAATAAACAGTCAATATCTCTATCTGTATTACCAGCACACACATGTTTTAGCTGTATTTGAAATTCTGTGGTGATGCTGTGGTGAGGCCAGGAAGGAAGAAAAATCCTGTAAACGCTAAGGGTCCTGAAGTCACAAAACAAATATTCTTTCTTAGAACGGCAAAATGTTCCAAAACAGAATGGTAGTTTTATACACCGATCCAATGGCTCCCTCTTGTGGTTCCAGTTAGCAATTACATATTGACCAATACTGTACCCCCAAAGCGTTTCTCAGTGTTTCCTCCCGGTGTAATTTGTTCAGAGTGGGGTGATTTTCACAGGCTCTCGTGGTGAGTCGGTAATGTATTCCTGACTGCAGAGCACACAGCTCATACCTATTAGTGCTTATTACTGGGGTTCAAAACAGCGTGGCCTTCATAAAATAGCCTTGTACAGTATAATAAAATAGGGGGTCCTGTTACAAAATGACATGCACACTACCTCACAGTCTGTGCATAAACTGTTTTGATAACCTCCAGCCTTTGTCCCAAAACATTAGACAATCTCTTGCCAAATAAACAACTATTTCAGTGATATCCCCGTCTTGCCATTTTAAACACAACATTTTATAAGAGAATGAAAACTGTTGACGTAAGCATGTAGAACCGCATGTAGATTCTTATTAACTGCCTATGGTGTCTGTGTACGGCTGGTACTTGGCTTGATGGGGGCCAGATTAGGGAGGACTGCCATGACTAACCCCCACCCCACCCCACCCCAAAAATATGGCCTACCCCTCCTACAATAGCAGAATCCCCCACTGACGGGCCACTGAGGCCCTGGTGCTAGCCTGGTTTAGTAGGAGTTCCAGTAACTGCATTCTCAGTATCTTCTCATGCATTTTCTCTGCTGGAGAGCCTGTGCAGTGACCAGCGCACGCCTCATAACCTGCCTCCCTGGGTGCTGATGCAGCTGTTCTTTATGAAGAAATATTCCCCGTAGCACACAGAGGGATTAATCATCTCTGAAAAGGGGAAGTGCAGAACCCTGCGCTCCACTCTCCTTGTTTACTGCCTGTAGTGCAGCAGAGCCCCAGCCCAGCGCTTAAGCACAGTGCGCAGAACGGAATGCAATTACAATTCATTCAGACAGAATGGCTCTGTGGAGAGGCTGCACCCCTTTGTTGGGATTCCTCGTCTCTTTGTCTGTTGCAGATGGTCGAGGTTTTGAGGATATTTATTGTGTGTGTTTGTATGATTCTCTAGACCTCTTTGTGCTTTGATCATTGTTTATAAAGCTTACTGAAGAATGTCAGGTAACACTTTACACTTTAAAATATCTATGATACAAAGTATATCCAGAGAGGAATAAAACAAAGCAATGATATACAGCAGGAACCAAACCGCGTAGCTGATAATTATAGAGCACTTTCTAGCTATTTCTATACTGTCTTATATGTGTATTTGTGATTTGTAATTTAGGACCATAAAACTGAGTTAAATTAAAACCAGGGTTATCATATGATTCCATGTTCACTGGGGCAGTATGGGACATTTCAGGATTTTTAAGTCACACCCCAGTGCATTCTGGTAAGTGTAGTCCTGAGACAGGTCAGACGTACTGGAATACATTGTGATGTGTGAGTTTAAAAGCCTGGACTGTCCCAAATTGTCCCTGTGAACATGGACTCGTATGGCAACCCTAATTAAAACCCTTCATTACATTAAAACAAACCCTTTCATTTTTTTTTCTAGTGCTATCAGATCTTTATTATTTCACAAAACAGACACAGAACCTCCAACAACACAACACTTCTCTGTGCATCTGGGTTGAATCCAGGCTCAGATTGAGTGGAGCGCCCCCTACTGAGCTAACAGCACCCCTTCATGCACGTGAGGTGTTCCTCAGGAGTCTCATGTCCTGTTCTTGACCAGTATCCCTGTTTAGCGTCTGAGATCAAACTCAGTCACAGTCTCTCAAGTAAAGAAGAGATACAATTAAAAGTGGACGACCAGGATTCAAGTCAAAATGAATCTGTATTGATATTCAAATCATTTCGTTTTTCAAAGCTTGATAGAAGCAGCAGGTAGATCATCTCTAAAGTGAATGTTTAGTATTGAGCCCAGTGGAATGGCTGTCAGTAATGTCTTCTTGTCTGCAGTGAAGCGATCAGAGCATTGATGCCAGGACCGCCCCCCTCCAAACCCTGTGTGTTGACTGGCTGAAATCCAGCCCAGCAGCTGCCAGTCTTGAAGAAGATGCTGTTGTTGGCATGCATGTAGTCTAGTAAATCTTAAGCACAGTGCAGAGATTAGTGCCATTGCTTTCTTTTACAGCTGATGGCGCTGTGTCACACAAGTTAACTGTGATTTACAGCAGAGAGCAGCTATCTGTGCTGGTGATGCTGACAAGAGAGCAGCAAAAAGCCATTAGAAAATAAACTGTGCTCCTGACCTCCATTTCACTGCTCTATCCCTGTGTCACTCCACGAAGCATTAAAATCCATTGCACAGTTTCCTATTTGCAGCTCATTTGTTGAATTTCGTGACACCTTCCGTCTACACAGAAACCTGCTGCACAGTTTTACCCCTGATGGACTTAATCCTGACCTTAAAACCACGATCGGATTGCAAGGATGCTATTCAGTCCCCCAGCAGGTGAAATATCGGGGCCCTATTCAGAAAACTTCAAGGATTTTTAAAAACTCATTTTGTTTCATTAAATCAGGTTTGTAGTCCAACCTTTTTCTACCATTTCACAAAGAGTTATGAGTTAAACCAGTGTTGGACAAAGTTGAACTTTCCAGTCCTGGTTTTTGTTCCAACCCTGGTCTAAATTATTTAAATGAACCAAAGTAATGACCGTAAAGTAATGAATTATTTCAGTTGACCTGCTAAACATGGTGTGGACCGTTGTTTTAACCAGGCAGGCATTGAAATGTACCCGGAGCTGTGGATAATCTGTAACTGAGGTCTAAAGAAGGTCTAGAAGATGGTTTTAGTCCACTGTTTATTGCTGGGTGTCCAATCGCAGTCCAGGTTTAACAGGTAAAATGACCACCCCTGGTTTCTTGCATGAACTTTTTTACCAACTTGATTTATTTTCTTAAATAAAAAATAAAAAAAAGTTAACTGAATTTAATTCTAAAGAACTTTTCACCTCTGATGTATTTGTAATAAATAAACAAAGCAATGAATAAATAAATCAACTGTCATCCTAATCTTAGACAACAAAAAGCGATCGTATTTCTGCTCAACCAAACTCTGGCAGTTGTCTCAAAAAAAGACATGCAGATCCCCAGCGGCTCTCCTTTCAATACTGAGTGTTTGTTCCAGCAGCACACAGGCTCATGTAAACCCTGCATTGTAAAGAAAGCAGAGTCCCCTGAGAGATCTGTCTGCTGTCACTCTGTTCAACATTAACAAGCAAATCACTTCCCTTTCTATTGAAGCTGTTCTACTTACAGTATCTAACTGATCTATTAACTTCGGTTTGCAGAATACAGATTGCTCCAATGCATTGTCAATCACAACACATAATCATTAAAGATGCTTGATTAGAAATAACAATATATAAAACAGTATAAACATGTCTGTGCAACCGGTTACAGCCACGCAGAATCTCAGTATCTCCCCCTTTAATAAACATAATAATTCAGACTGAGCCACTGGCCACCCTATTGCATACAGTCCTGCTTTTTTTTTATCAGTTTCACTACCTGTTGACAACACCAGATGGCACTGTGGTACATATTTTACTCCAGCGCTCTGCAGAGACAATCTTCTGGCTTATATATACTGTATATATTTTCTTTCACACATATACACTCACCATTGATCACTAATCATTATGAATCTTTCCACCCACCCATTCCTGCCATTGTAGAGAATCTCTTTTGGTCAACCCCATAGTTCAGATTGCATCTTTCTTATGGTTAGGCAGCCAAAGAATGTAGCATTTCTTCTGCAACTCTTAGCATTTCAATTCAGTTAAGTTGTAGCTGTGTTTCCTGACTTCCTGAAGCAAGAATAAAGTTTAAGCAAGGATTATACCATGCAACAATAATTCCACCTTGAATTAGTAATTGCCTTGGCTATCTTTAGACAACAGGTGTAAATAATGCATTCTGAAATAACTGAGTCAATGTGTTGGAAGCACAGATGAATTTCACAATTGATTTTGAATGTGCATTCTAGCGCTGGTCCGGCATTCCTTATTAATTAGCATCTACACACTGAAAGTATATGCTTAGGGTGGGTATGCTGCTCTGCACTAGCATGTGATCAATCTAATAGCTGGGATAACAGCATTAAGTTGGCAATTACACACAGCCCTACAGTTTCTTTACTCTAACAAGCTGTCTCTACACAGTACCAGCAAATAAAACTATTATCAGATCTGTATTCTGCACCAGCACAATATTAATCACACAGCCCCCAAAGAAGTGGGAGCAGAACTCGAACAAGTGAGGGAGTGCCTCGCGGGCCATGTGCCAGCTCACCAGGAAGAGTGCTTCAGCTCTGCTGTAGTCTGGACAAGAAAAGTGGGATTGCAGCAAAACACATGCTATCGTACAAGCAAGCCTTTGAGAGACCTCTTCGAGGAAGCCAGGTGGTGCAGTGGGTTTCATCTCGAGTTCAGATCCATCTTGGGGTCACAAGTGCAATGGCGTAAAATGGAAAACTTTGAACACAACCTCGAGAGACCAGCTGGACGTCCCTAGCGGTACTACAGGAGCACTCTATTAGAGTAATTAGGAACATTACAATCTGCAAATCTTCCCAACCCATTTACAGACCATTAATCACCAGCAGACATAGGCTGTGAGATTATTATTCCTGGGCTAGAGCACTGGATAGGTGCTCAGTCTGGGCTGAAAGAAGGGCTGTGGTTGCATTTTCAGCTTTGTGCTTGTGTGCTGGTGTTACAGAACATATGCCCACCCCCCCCCCCCCCCAAATACTTGTTCCCCCAGGAACGAATATTCGTTCACTCTTATTTTTTTGTTACAAAGTAATCTTTCTTTGCATATAAGTCTAAATCCATGCACTTGCAACTAAAACCTTCATTTTAAGACCACTTTCCCTAACCCTAACCCAAACCCAAACCCTCACCCTCACCCAAACCCAAACCCTCACCCTAACCTTGTACCATCCAGTCCTCTCTGACAGGCCCATTCTAACCTCCAATAATATACAATAATCTGCAAACATTCCTCACATTTACGAGCATGGCACATGCATCATTTATATAAAAATAGAATAATAGGATTTAGCGCCTGTTTGGCAGCCGCTAAATCCAACCCTCACCCCCTCCTCCCCTTAATAAAAAAATAGTTAGTATACCACAGGGAGCAAAGCAAGCCTGCTTCATTATGCTGCAACACTTGTTTGAATACAAGTTGAATGGGAAAGCAAGCTGATGTCAGTGATTGCTATTCTTGAGAGCGTTCTCCCTCTCAATAGCCGTGACTGCAACACCTGCCCTGCATCCGAATGCTGGTTCCCTCTGTGCAGTTCAGCCTGGGTCACTCACTGTCAAGATCCTTCTCGATTTGTTTGTCCCAGATATAGAGGTAGACAGCCAGGGGGACAGTAATATAAGACATTGACCTGGGCCGTCTCTAATGTTTACGGATGGCGGTTCAAGTTTCGACCTTGGAGAGAGACCAGTACATCGGGGAGCTGAGGATGACACTGTGGGAGATTGACTCTTTTAAAAGAGAAGGGTTTATTTCCAGTGCACTGACCTTGAGTCCCAACCCCCCAAGCTTGAGAGTCTTAATGAAGATGAAGAGCTACTGTATTTACCAAATGAAGCCATTAATAACGGATTAAAAAGTGCAAACTCATTTCCTCTCCCATCAGCAGAGCAACCGCAGCCCGAAGTGCCACTGATGAATGGCCCGCACTGTCACAGGCTCCACAGGGATTTATGGGCGCCTCCATTAACTGCCTTCTTCTCAGCGTGCTTTGTGCTCTGAAACCACAAGGAGAATGAGAGCTGGCAGTACCTTGACGCTGTGCCAGGCCGCGAGCTACAACAATACACTATTTTAGAGAACGCCACGCTATGAGTGGGCAAGTTGCCTTGATTTTGAGGACAATTTATAACCATAAGTCAATCTGTGAACACCAATCTGCCCTGGCATTGCCAGCTCCCACCCCCCTCTCTCTCTCTCTCTCTCTCTCTCTCTCTCTCTCTCTCTCTCTCTCTCTCTCTCTCTCTCTCTCTCTCTCTTTCTCTCTCAGTCCTCTGAACCTTAAAGTCACTATTAGACTATTTCTATTCAGCCCCAAGAAGCATATTGTTTTTAGTACCACTAAGAAGTAGAAGCTATTGCACATCAAGTAGACTTTTGAGTAATGCCTTCGTCAACTTTATTTTTTGGTCGTGTTTTTTACTCTTCTTTCAGGCATCTCTGTCTTGGGTGAAGCCCACTCGAGATAGTCTATGGTTTCACCATAGAGTTTGTAGGCTATGTTTTGTGTATACTGGGGCTCCCCGAGTGGCTCTCCTGGTAAATGCAGGGCCGCGTGGTGTGCAGGGTGAGTCATACCATATACAACTCATTCTTTATTTAGTATTTTGTTTGGATAGTTCATTGTTAAAATTTGAACCAATAAAAGATCAATATGTATCTATTGACATATTCCAAAATTCAATACAAAATGAATACATCTCTTATTGGATTCACCCACTCAAGTTATCCATGATTGCAAATGAAATGAACAGCACATTGGTTTAAATGTCACGCGATCCACTGGAGTCTTAGAAGACAATCCGTCATTATTACTGAGTGAGTGAGTCCTGATCGGGATGGTCTGGAGAGCAAATACTCCCCTGAGGCAGAGTACAGCACACAGAACCTTCTTATCAGTTATTGTACATGCAAACTACCTGCAACCTTCCATGCCCTAATAAAGGTTTACCACGGTATTGTTGCACAGTACTGTTGCAGCTTTCCCCTGGTGCATTTCCCATAGTGCACCCTGGTTTGCTATTTGTAATAATATGCTTTACTATACCTCGCTATGCTTTTCCATGCCTTCATTATCCTTTGTTACACTTTGATTTTACTATGGGAAACATTTATAAGAGAGTGCTGTTGAAAAGTAACTGAGGTGGACCTGCACAGGTGAAGGGACCTGTCATGACCAGTCAGCACAGACATCTTCCAAGTGAAACTATTTATGTGAACTCTGTGGGGTACAAGCAGTCACTCAGGCCAAGAAAAAAACATCCATGCACTATAACGTATAACACAGATAGCAGGGATGGAAATAAGACTCCCATTGCATAGCAGTTTGGTCCATTCCTGGTTTTGCTATAAGTTTAATAAGACATACCTGAGCTTGTTACCTATACACTGTGGCTAATCAAGCTCATAATAAAACCTGGAATGGATGAAACTGCTATGCGATAGGAGTCTCATTGCCATCCCTGGATAGGAAACTTAACATGTTATACAAACGGCGACCTAAGGGGATATATTTCCAAAGAAAGAAATTAACTCAGAGGATGAAGCTTCAGCTAACGTACAGAAAAGCAATTGATTTCTGTTTTCTTGACAATACAGATTGTGATTTAACTCTTGTTAATGCAAGCAGCTCCTGTTAGATTCATTCTGTAATGTAATCCCATACGGTACTGCATACAAATCAAGCTCACAGAGCTGCATCAGCAAGCCACAGAGCCCCAATTGGAAGGGCTGTGAGAAGCAATGCCACGCTGGGTAACAGGCTTTTCGCTCTTGACTGGCTCAAGTCATGGATTGCGACTTTGCCCTGGGAACATTCTTTTTTATATAGCGGTGCTTTGCAAAGGCATGGGGGGGATTTCATATTGAGGCAGACCTACTTCTCGGAATAAGACTAACAAAACCAACCACGCTGTTGAAATAACATTCTTCAGTTTCAATGCAATCAATATGCACCATTGGAGTGCGCTCGGGCTTTCCGAGTAGGAAACATTGTTTTGCTCTGGTAAGCTAGATAATGCAATGGAGTAATGAAATAAGGAAAAGGGTTGGTGTGGAGGGGTTATGGATTTTCCCATCAGTGAAGAGAATTATATTTTAAGCAATGGTCTGCTACACCAGGGGCAAGAGACTGGAGTCTAGTAAGATACTCACTGCTGCACTGAGGAGGAGGAAAGCAAGCCCACACAAGAAAGAAACACAATAATAATACTAATAATAAATATGTGCTGTGACTAGGAGAAGTATCGGTTGAGTAGTCAGTATGGTTAATAAGGGTTGCACAATGGATCATGATGGACTAATGCCATTCTACTGGTTCTGTATATGCAGCAGGCTGGACACGATGGAGTCTATTGACTTTTATCATAGCCCAATATCCCAGGGGTTTTGGTCACTACAATAGAACTCTATGTGTACCATAGCATCTGAATCTTTTTGGTGTACTGTGTAAAAACTCATAGAGGGCATTATTCTAGTTAATGAAAGTCATGCAGCATTGAAGAAGCCCCTGTAACTTTTGAAGACAAAGCTATTGCAAAGGTAGTGTGTCCTGCAGTATTAGTATTAGTCAGCTGCTAATCCCTGGTAGCTGCCCCTGTGTGGGTCTCCTATTGCTTTAATACAGAATGAATCACTTCAAGCAGATCTGCACCAGGCTCAATCTTCAAGCTCTAGCTCACATCCAATAATATTTCCTTCAGCACCATAGTAACCACAGCTCTGATGTAAAACCACAGCACAGGAGCTCAGCAGAAACAGATTCACTATTCTGCAGTGACCAGCAGAAGGACTGCACCAGGTTTTTTTCATTTAGGTCGCAAATCCCAGTGTGAGGAGCATGTAATAAAAACAAATGTCATTTAAGAGTTAAAGGTAATTAAGAGACAGGCGTACCGAAAGTGTGATTTGTCTTGAATGAAAAAGTCACGCCTTGCCGTTGTATTACACAGACCATCGTGTCTTTTCCTCAATATGTACAGTCTATAACTAGTTTTGTGACATTATTTTTGTCTAACTCATATCAAGTGTCATTTTGAATATGCTTTTTTCTTTGTTGCAGCATTTTCTAGTTGTCGAGCACATTTATTCTCCTTTGGAATCTGGCCATCATTCTTATAGGATGTTTGGGTAACACTTTACATCGTGTATCTAATTACTGTGGATTTACATAGTAGTAACTTAGTAAATACATGTGCGCTTACATATAACTACAATGTTATTATGCATAGTTACAATGTACTTAATGTGTAAATCTTTTTGCATGATATAACCCTAAACCTAACACTAAAACTAACCCTAACCCTAACCCTAACAATAACCCTTTCTGATACAATTGTGTACTTACATATATTGTGCAAATTGATGTACACATTAAGTACCTTGTAACTATGCATAATAACATTGTAATTTACTAAGTATCTTGTATGTAAATTCACAGTAATTAGAGACACTTAATGCAGAGTGTACACACGTTTGTTTCGGGTTGGTTTGTTCAGGCGAAGTTGGTGACGATGTGCAGTCGTATTATTTTACAGCTGTCATGCAACAACTCTAATTAATAAGACAGTAAACTCCTGCAGCTTATACAGATGTAAACAGTTACTACTAATTATAGTGTAATTAGTAAAGTGTGATTAACGGCTCACCATGTAACATGTTACTCTTTTAATGTCGTTCTGTAGAAAAAGAAAAGGCCAGCACACATAGCTACTGTAGCGGTATGTCTGTCTAGCCACAACAGCCATTTAAAGTGTATGTGACTTGCTGTTACCATAGAAACCTGCATACTGGAAAGGCCATTTCAGTGCCCAGATGCACACACAGGCCGCAGACTTCACTCTGCAGTGTGAGGTCAGTCATTAGGCTTAGTAGTAGGACATTCTCTTTAAAACTAGCTCTAGTGAATCTTAGGATGTTTCCGTTCAATTTTTGTAATTTTTAGGGAGTTAGTGACTCAACACCAAGCCTCCCCAAACTATCTCCCAACTTCTCCCATTTGTAGTCTAGTGACTAGGGTTGCCAACTGTCCGGTTTTTGGCCGGACATCCGGTTTTAAGGGAATTTGTACAGTTGTAAAGTTGTTCATGCGAATCTTGCTTACTCACTGTTCATTCTTGTTTTGAAATCAACACATGAATGAATGCATTTATTTAATACCTGCGTTGTAAAGGATTAAGACAGGAAGAGATAAAATCATTTATTTTCTTCTTGCTTGAAGTCAATGAGGTTAGACATGCAGTTTAGAGGTTAAAAACCTGCTGGATGCTCACAGCACATAAAGCCCCCAGAACTGTATAAATAGCCATAGCTGTTGATCAAAGTGAGCAATAGAGCCAACGAGGTATTGACCCCCTGTACTTCATTCCATTATGTTTCAATGAAACCTGCCTTCTTGGTACAAGGCTGCAAGTAGAAATAGACGTGTATTGATACGTGTGGCTTCACACTGACAGATGATCATGTCAATACAATGTAAATGGCCCCAGTGATGTATTTCCAAGCTGTATTGGTAAGACATGCAAAGTGCAACATCGAAGGTAAGATTCATATTATTGCTATATTCAACTGATCTAACTGCTGTACACATTGCTCTTTGTAACTCAGGTTGCATCTCTAAGTAAGCTGAAAATACAAGCTTGCATGAGTTATTTTATAATCTTCTCCTGCAGTCTGATTGGCTCAAACAGTAAAGCAGAGGCAAGCCGGCTTCCTGCAGCAGGGAGTGTGTTCGCACTGCTAAAGTACCTCCGGGTATATCGAATGGATATTCTATAAAATAAATCATATTGAACAATACGTCAATCTGTAGAACTGCAGCCTATCGATGGCTGACAGGTCAACTGCCTGTCACCATCTTAATCCTTCAGAGACTCCCTCACTCACCTACTCATAGTTACCTCAATGCTAAGTGAGCTTAGCATTGTAAAGCCCTCAAGTCTCCTTTAAATCCCTATAAAAACCTCTCTGTAGCTTCTTATCCCATCCCTGCTGCTTTTCACTGGCTCTTTTAACAAGCACTTTACTGTCCGCTCCAAACACAAAGGACTCTACCTTGCCTTGCAGAATCATGCCAAACCCATTTGAATTACATACCGGCTGTTCTTTATTGTCAATCCACAGTCCAGCCCCTTACCTTGAGAAGCATCTGCCCTGGAAGCTGGATGAGTTCTGTGTGGAAGCTGGAAATGATTTTCTTTTGAGCCTTTTCTTCCCCTCATCCGTAACATGGCACACTGAGTCGTGAATACTGCAGTGAAGCTTCACTGCCTGGCTCTCTGTTAGGACATATCTACCTGATTGGATTTGGCAACGTCCTGAATAACAGCATTCGAAAGCGGTATGATAGCGGGTTCACGTCAGATGGGTTCCACAGTAGCAAGGAGAGGTGTGTTGGTTAGCCTGCTCCAAGACATCAGCAATGACAAAACAAAGGGAAAGTGGTCTCCCAGAGACACAGCAGTGGCTACAAACAGCTCGAGACAGACAGAGAGAAAAGACGACTACAGAGCCTTATGAGGTTTGAAATATTAATGACTGAATGGATTAGTATCCCTTGAGACACCTGCCAGCACCTTGTGGAATCAATGCCAAGTCCTGTCATGGCTGTAATAAAGGCAACATGATAGCCCCACCCAGTATTAGTACAGTTCCTAATAAAGTGGCCAGAGAGTGTATATCCCTTCTGTCACTGTGTGTACAATTGCATCATGTTAAGTTTCCTCTCTATGTATTTATTTTAAAATGCACATATGTTCTTTTTTTCAAAGTTTTGGCAGGGCAACTTCTCAAACTCCATAGATTTCACACAAACTGTTTTAAAATGTAATACAAAAAATGTGTGACTGAAGGGGGACATGAAACTGGAGACAAATGTTTCGACAAATGCCTTGAAATGTTCTGGTGCACCAACTCAAACCTCTTAAAGTTCATGGCATATTTGACCCTTGCATTTGCTTACTTTTGAACTGTAACTAGACAGGCTTGTGGTCTCAGTTTCGGGAATGCAATCCGTTTCTCTGTGCGGTTTTGTTACCCAGCACTTTGTGCCAGCGTTATGATGTACAAACATTGGTCATCTTTCCTCTAGCCTTATTACAATATGATATAACACCCAAATCAATATGTTTTCCAAAAACAACAGTAAACGATATCACTATGAATGTCAATATGCATTTATTTTTTTTTGGATGCTCTTATTAGTCAGCTTTTTAAAAACACATTTAATCCACGGTGTGTCTGTGTTGAACATACACACATACACTGCACTGCAGGGGTTTGAGATGGGGAGGGTTATTCAAACAAAATGAAGAAAAAAAAGGTGACTCAACCCTGTAATCGCTGCTTATTATTTATTTAAACTGCTTCAAAGACAGCAGGATTTTAACCAGGAACGGTTCACTTTGTTTAACAAGCTGACGGACAGTAAAAGGGTCATGATTTATTTGAAACAAAAAAAAAAACAGGAGTCTTACTGCAAAACACTTTTCAGTACAGTTTGCATAAATATTTATATTGAATTGCAAAGGTACTGTGCTTATTTCAGTGTTGTTCCATGTGAATTCATTATGAATCTGTGGTATAGGTGTACTACAAAACTAGCTCGAGAATAACTAAGCCAGAAGGTATTATAATTTTAAAGTCTAATTACATGACACGATTAGAGTTTTAAAGAAAGATTTTAAAACATTTACACAATCTCAGCCCTAAGTGGTTGACCACATTCATTTACCATGAACAGTGTGATCAGACGCTTTGCCAGCCTGCACTGTACTGCAGTACTGTCCTCTGCGTGGCATGTGCTGTATATTTCTTCTAGTTCCTGTAGACATTGCTATACATGTTTTATCTTCTGCCTCTGCCCTAACACTGGGGGCTTCCCATACACTCTGGAAATCATATCAGGTTACAGCCAGCAACGGAAATCAAATGAGACCTTCACTTTGCTGCAAGTTAATGGGAGCGCTTATGCAATAGAGCTCAGGTTAATCTGTGTCTAAGCGTCGAAAGGAATTGTGAAACTTCCTCTTTGTTTACCAGGCTTTTAGTGCGATGCTGTAATGGGTGATTTGAGCGATTAAACAATAACTTCTGCATTCAGCGCACTGCTGTGGTGGATCTTTGGATGATTCTGTGCATTGGCCGTCAGCACCAAAGACCCTGCAAGGCCAGCCTTGTTAAAGACACACAGTGTTTGACTGTGGCTTCTTGTAGCAAGCTCTTTTGCTTCATTACCCTGTGGTTCACGTTATTTATTTTTCTTTTATGCAGCATAATCAATCCTAATTGTAAAAGCGGGAGTCTGCTCAGTTTTCTTTCTTGTTCACTTCTTTATAAGGTATACCGGCTCCACTCCTGTTCAAACTCCCGCTGCTGGACATGGATCAAAACTGGGGACTGGGCAATGCCAACAAAGAAGGTTCTTATTATTTTATTTTTTTAAAAACCAATACCAATAGGTTACACTTTACATGAAGTGTCTCTAACTCCACTGTTTTTAGTCTAGTCCATTTCTTAGTAACACAGTAATTACACACATGGTTGTGTAGTTACAATGCAACAGCATGTTACAAAATAAAATAAATGTGTTAGCTGCTAGCTTCATTGTTAATAGCACTGTATTTATATGTGCTTTTGCATTTACAATGTTTCCACAGACGCAATTACAGTGGAACTGCAGAGTAGTTAGAGACACCTTATGCAAAATGCTGCCCCAGTACAACAAGAAATAAATACATTTATCCAGGACAAGTAGCCAGGTGGCTGGACTGAACATATGTTATTGCATAAGTGCCCATTAAGCTTGATTAAAAAAACATACATGATTTATAAAACTGTACTCAATGTATTAGAGTTATTGTGGAGCAAAACAAGCAGTACAGCAATGCAGTGGTTTCTCATGAATATTAATTTGGCACGGGCTGCCCACACACCAGGCTGCAGGGAAAACTGTGTGACAGCAGCCACAGAGCCAGCTGGGTAATCGCCTGCAGGAAACGAGGGCTGGCATTGCTACCTGTTGACTGGAAACTGTGGGCAGCCTGGTACTCCACCCACGACCAGCATTGACCATGCCAGCAACTCAACCCAGAGCTTAGTCCGATCGAAAGCTGGTTCTATCATAATTGGAACTGAGATTTATTTAAATGGGAAGCTCTCCTGCTGGCACGAAAAAAAAGGTGCTTTCAGCTTAGAGAAAGCACACCAGCATCTCCACTCTGCAACTGTGCCCGAACATGGCTCCCAGTGCTGCTGGCACGTGCCTTACCTGACACTCAATAAAGAGCGGATGGGAGTTCAAACCCTGAACATGCTGCTAACCTGTAAAAGAAAACAGTTCACTCCTCCGAGGACTGCACACCTCCAAATGCCCACCTGCCGCTCAGGGCAGGAGACTGCAGAGGTGCCAGTCAGCAGAGCCCAGGATGCAAATGCCCTCAGACACCATAGCAACCAAAACCTATACACTGCGCCTTATATAGTATGCCGCCCACCTCCGGACTGCCTATGCTGGCTACATTCTGATTATGGTGCATTTATATAGACAGTATATATCATGGAGAGCTGACACAGGCATGTTTAGTTGAGCTGCAGCCCCCGCTTATCCCCACCTCCTCCACTACAGGAAAACCTATCGATCTTACCCCACAGAGCTCAGCACTCAGCACTCAGAGCTCGGCTCAGCACTTTTCCACATGCGGGGGAATTGGGATTATTAAACCATTTGAGGAGCCTGTCTCCTATCTGGTAGCAGGGGCTGAGACTCGCAGGCTGCTCTGTTTCCCCACGCTGGGACTATTCCCTCTAGCCCTGAAGACCCAAACTATAAGTAAAGTCCTCGTAGTGCCATTCCAGATCTTGCATGGTTTTAAGTACAGTGTGCACTGCTTGTCTGCCTGCAGTAGAGTCTGTAAATGCACTGCAACACTGGTCAGTATTACAGGAAGGTCCTTCTCCATTATTCAGGGAGTCTTTTTTATAATGCTGGCTGAACAGAAAACATCTGAAGCAGGCTTTTATACTCCATGCACTGCAGAGGAAACAGATGAGCTCAAAGCAGAGCTAGCCTTTTATCCTTCAACAACATGTAATGTAAAGAGGCTTTTATACTTTAGCTGAAAAAAAGCATTAACCAGCATTAGGAAGCAGCAGCTAATTAACAGCATTTGTAAAAGTAGCTGTTAAAGCAACCCCCCTCCCCCCCCCCTCCCTTCTGCAATGATCCAGCCGTGCAGCTATCAGGAGTTTAACAAGGGGACGGGACGGAGGGACGAAGGGACGAAGGGACGGAGGTGACAAACGAAGAGGTTTGCTAGACACCACTTCGCAAGAAAAGCCCCCCTGAAGACAGCTCCAATTCATTACCTGGCCCTAATGAACTGAAAGCACTTCCCCAGAACAGTTTCATGATGATGAAATTGAAAAGCACAGTGAGCTGTAGATCAAATGGTACAGGCATGGGCTGCATGCTGAGAGGCTTCCAGCTTTTGCGCGAGTTCGAGTGTGTGGGCGGCTTTGGGGGTCTCATTATAACCAGTATTTCGACTCGCATCTTGTCCTGAATTTCAGGACACAGTTTCGCACAGAGCAATGCAGTTTTAAGAGGCTTTGAAGCTGTTTCACAAACTATACGCTTTGTTACAGCCCACTCACTCAGCTTAGCCAGTGGCAAAACAAGATGATGCAGATATATCCTGTAGATGTGCCGGCTCAGAAAGGATTTCAAAATTCTTCTGCTGGTTACCTCTGACATCCCTGGTTAAAGAGTAAGTGGATTATAATGTCATTTGAATTATTTAAGGCAGAAAAAGGCAGAACATGATAAGAACTCAATATTGGAGCGGCAGAACACATATCCATTTAGAAAGACTGCAAGCACCCTAAAATAAAAGCAGGGGGAATTCAGCTACATAACAAAAATGTAGGTACGGATACATTATTATTAATGATCTTCATAGTGTCAGATCTAAATACTGACTCTCTTCAGCTCTATATTAATCCTGCAGGGGTTTCCTCCCAGAGGTGCCTTATAGACCTGCTTATTAAAATGACTACACCCAATATAAATGCAAAAAATCTGATATATCGTTTTAGAGCTGTCTGCCATGGTTTAGATTAATAAAACAGATTCCAAAGTTTGATGGATAACTTACTAGTCCAAAATCGTTTTGGCTCCCCATAGCTTTCAAACTTCAGGAGAGGTGAGATGGGGACTGGAACACATTTGGCATTCTGATTGTACCTGAATCGAGACAGAGAAACTGATTGATCGTGTGCCAGTCCTCTGCCCCCCTTCTGCTCATTGGCTATGAGCCGCCACTCAGATTGGGCTGGAATAGAACAATCACTCTGGACAGTAAAGACCAGAATACCAACTGAATAATAATAATAATAATAATAATAATAATAATAATAATAATAATAATAATAATAATAATAATAATACGTTTGGAATAAAAGGACACCAAACTAAAATGTGCACAGTGAGGCAGGCTGTCTGGAAGAGAGAACAATTGTAGCAGCTTTGTTAGCAGGATCTGCATTATGAACAGTGTTGGCTCCTGACTTAAGTTAATTAGAAGCCTTTAGAAACGAAGCTGGGATTCCTTCTTGTGTACCAAGCACTGCCTGGGCATGAGAACGGCTCCGATAATGAAGCCGTGCTGTAAGGCAGATACATTTACTGCTCACCTACTTTGCAATTCTGCCTATTAGGACAAACAGCGGTTGTGTAACAGCAAGTCATGATTCATGAAAACTATCCGTGCGCCAACAAGTCTGAGAAGGATTTCTGTCATCATCACCCACAGCCTCAATGAGCTGTTTACTCACAGTTAGGTATTTACAGGGATTAATGGAGCTGGACCTTTCATGGGAAAGCCCGCCCGGGAGTCCAGAGGACAGATCCAATCCAGTGGGTTATGCGCTGTTTGTTCCATTTCAATTCCTCTCTTCCAGTTTGGGCTCTTTGGAGGCTGGAAAAGGTGGGACCAGGACTGTTGTTATCTCCTAATTAGCAAAGGATGAGCAGCTGGTTGAAGGCAGTGGCACCCTTTGGCTGGAGTATATTAAAAGAAAAAAATGTAATTTTTTTTTTTTTTAAAGAATCTTGTGTAAGGAAGATCCGTAAGCCCTCTGTCCCCCAGCTAGCTTTTAAATTGGATGGGTAAATGTATCCGCTGCCAGATTTAATGATGCAGAGGGACTGACAGTGCTTGATCTGAAGTCACCTTTGGATGGTCTGTTTGGACTCAAACATGGTCTTTGTATCGTCTCTCAAATGTTTAGTGCGGGTGCATTTGTTTGTTGTTACTGTTGTTTGATTAATTATTCCTACCTACACCCTGCTTGTGGTTGACCCCAATCTTCAAAAACGCGTCTGGATGAAAAACTGAACCAAGATTGGCAACTTGGTGCAAGCAGGGCAACCCATACTGAATGACTGAACCCAGTCTCCAAACAGCAGTGCACTTAGGAGGTGAAGCTCGCAGGCATTTGGTGTCAGAAGAATATGGAATGACAGCACCTCTCTCTAGCGTATGAGAAAAAAAATAGAAGAGTCTTTGAAAACACCTTGTCAATACCTGGCATCAGCGTGCATCCGCTACGCTAATCAATTGGGTGGTGCTGTTGAAACGCTTTATTTCTTTTATTATATTTCATTTTCTCCGCGGTCTGGATTTGAACCGCTGATCCTCGGCACAAAGGCAGACATGTTACAGTTTCGCTGAAGGGGAATACCTCCTAGTGGGGTTTGTAGTCATGTATTTTATGCACAAATGTGCCTATTTGGCCAGTAGGGGTCATTCATTACACACACCTTGACAGTAAACTACTGAGGCAACTATAAATACTCCCTAGAGACCTCAAGCAGGGACTCCTCTACTCCAGAGTGGAAACAGCGATAATCAGCACTGAGTGTTCTCCGTGACTGTTGGGCAAGATGAATGTTCTCACAAGGAACTGCTTCATCATTTTACCCTTTTGGTAAACTATTAAAGCTGCACAGCATTTCTAATGTAAATAATGCTGCAGCACATTTTAATAAGCCTCCCGGGAGAGGAATTCTGCAGGCGAGGATGAAACTGCACTCAACTGCCGTTTTAAGTACAGCTGTGTGTGCATGCACTGAGGGACATGGTATAGCTATTATATAACTTTCAAGTGGATAGCTGGAACACCAACAGACAAAAAAAAATAAGTCTGAAACAGGTTTACCTAAGCTGTCAGTTTGAAAAAAAAAATAGGGTATGAACATGGCTAATGTGGGCAGTCCACTAAGGGGCCCAGCTAAAATATTACCTTCCTCACCAAAGTGAACAACTGGAACTCGAAATTCCATTACACAGTAATGAGTTCCAGTGGCATACACAGCGAGCCACGCGTTCATACGCCTCGCTAGCCCATCGCTCCAAGCTAATTGGCATCTACTATAGGAATCTAGGCTCAGAGAACACTGATACTCAATGTAGTGTGGGCTGCTGTAAACAACCAGACTTCAGCTGCACTGCGATTCCTGCCACCTGAACAAATCTCCTTTGTTGCTGTCTCTGGGGTTGCCAGGCAGCAGTCATGGGTTGCCATGGTGGTGCAGCCTTACCCGCTTAATGGAACTGTGATGTTATGAATTTATAAATGATATGGAACTGCGATATATTTTTGCTTTGGGAGAACTAACTAGATGGGAATGGAAGGAGATGTATTGTATTTCATAGTGTGAGGTGATGAAATGTGTTCTGAATCCCATAGATTTACTCACCGCAGATCGCCTGGTGTTTTGGGGGATTGTCAAAAACACACAGAACTTCAGATATCAAAAAGCAGGGTTTTAGGAAGCTTTTCATTCGCAGAAATGCTATTTCGCTTCTGGCAAGATTCTGTTCCCCTGCCTGCTACACGCTTTCAAGCACAACGCTTTTAAAAGAATAATCACCTCCGAGTAGTGCCAGTGTCAGAGCTGCAGGGCTGCTCTGCGTTTGTCTGAAGCACTTATCAGACAAGCACAGTAAAAGCGGTGACTTTACAGCACCCTTTGCACCGACACAAACTCAACGATCGCATTGCATTCGACCGCAAACGCTACAGCTCACATAGAATCAGGTACTCTGGCCTGCCAACCTGCAAGTGCTGGACTGTGAACATAAAGAAATAGCAACCTGAAGCAGGAAGAAACACATCTGAGAGATGCTTTAATATGCAGCCATCCAATCATTGACTAGGGCTGCCACCTTTGAGGTACAAAAAAACACTAGCACCTCCGAACAGAAGGGGGGTTATATTCAAAGTTTAAACTCTCTTTAAAAATCATATCATTATTCATTGGCAATGACCCTTTTGGCAGTAGGCAAAATAATCTCTACTGAGGTATGCACATCACTATTATGCTTTTCTCAAAATTAAAGATAATATAAATTTGAATTATTACCTCCACCACCAGCAGCTCCGGGTTGTGTCTGAATAAGAAACCATAGCCTCTCTAATACCCAGACCATTAGATACGGGCTTATAGTTTTACAGAAAAGATACCAATATAATAAAATGTACTTGCATATTAATATCAGTTGTCTCTTTGTTTGAATGCACCAATATGCTGCTGCCGACAGACAGCCAACTTTGAAAATGGCTTGTTCGGTCTCTCCCCAGTGTGACTAAGATGGAATAAATGAAAAACTCGATCCTTCTGGAAAGAAAACTCCAGGAGGAAAGTTCACAGTGAGCTGTGTTTACACCTGCTGGAAAGTGCTAAGTCACTGCTTCCGCTGCAAAGACTCATTCTGTAGCTTAGCAACCACCAACCTTTCTTTGTTTGTTTTTACATTTCTCAGTTAGGTGATTGCCCTTATTTTCTCCACAATGTGAAACGGCCAATTTTAACTTCACCTCACAAATGTAACCAAAGTGCCAGGCCAGGAGAACTGAAGACATCCTGTGCCATTCTTGCTGTCCAGCCAATCGCTTTCATTCACCCTGCGAACCTAAAGCTGAGAGAACACGAAGAGTGGCTTGAAACCAAGTTCCAGGAGGCAACATTGCTGTATCAAACCCCAAGCCTCCCCTGGTGTGCCATGCAGTGGACTGAAACCTAGTCTCCTGAAATCAAGTTCCAAGACACAAAGTGGCTTCGTGTCCCCTCAGCTTAAAGCAGTTGGAGCTGGCTAACAAGACACAGCAAAGTACTTGATTTGGTTCTTTCAATCCCCCTAGTCCCGGCTCAGGGATGTCAAGGCAAGTTCAAGTCTCAGCCCATGAACTTTACTGTTATACAGAGAGAACAGCACCTGCTCTTCTCCATTTCATTATTAGCCAATCAATGTACACAGTTGCTGACTGGCCCAAATGAGAACATGTCTTGCTTAAAAAGTTCAGGCTTAAAGCAGAAGATCAATCCTGTTTAATGAATTGGAATGTCTATTTTCTAATGAAGTTAATTTTGTAGGCAGGCAGAGAGAAAGAAAATGCATGCTTGCCCACATTCTATTAATCATGCTTGTAAAGAGGGGATGTCAGCATGATTGCACATCAAGCACAAAAGACCAACGGCATGACGGTACCCTGAAAGAGACGGGATTCCTTTACGTGAATCCAAGGTGCCTCTTTATCAGAGGTGCAATCTACCAATTTCCTAATCAAATATCAGACAGCTCATAATCAACAAAAATAAAGCGAGAACAGAAAAATGTTTTTGTTCGGCATTCACCTCGAGACCCAAACTCTTATATTGATTCATCATATAAACCGGTTACTCCGAGCGGTACAGGCTATCAAACAGAGAGAGAAGCACTGCAGTGTGGCGCTCAGTCACCTCGTGGAGAGGTGTTGTGTTGTGTTCTTCAAGCAGCTCAATACTCACTGACACCATCAAGTATTCGGACAGCCTCGTTGTTTTTACAATAAACTGCCCGCGCTAGAATAATACAGCAACTCACAGCAACAAGCCTGGGAGTTCTAATGCTAGAACAAAAAATATATATCTAACACGCTTGAGTTTAAGGATCCCTTCATCTGAAAACATCTATAAATGTATTATTCAATGTAAATAAATAATTGGAACTCTGGCAGTTTTGAGTTTGTTACACAGACTGAGAGAATTCCCTCTGATGTAGAAAGCAGCATAACAGACAAAGCCAGGAGCACAGTGTATGTGGTGTTATTTGATCACAGACATAGGAGTTGATTTGATCACCCGATACACCACCCTGAGAAGCCCCGTCAGGATTTTACTTAAGTTTTGACAGCATTTGCATTTGGCTTACAGCACTAATATGACCCAAAACACATTATATTTTTGGCAATGTTCTAAACTTCAATATTAAACATACTGAATATATCAAGCAACTATAAATTGAGGGAACGCTAGTGATTCATGTTGACTGGTGATATGCACTGTAAACTTTGCAAAACCACTGAGAGAGTGAGAGCATTGATCATTCGATTTGAAAATCGGAAACAATCTAAAGGACAGAAAGGATCAGAAGCACTGCTACCGAAATGTTTGGTTCCTCTTTCTTCCTGTACACAACTGATTTGCCCAACAGCAATGCCGGGGGGAGGAGGGATGGATTTATATGATTGAATTGGGTATTACAAAAGCATTTCTGTGGAAGAGAGCAGTGCTATGGCTATATTTTTTAAAAAAAGTGAAAAGCTGACAGAAAGAAAAAACTGGCGTCACAATAAATGGAAGTTGGAAGATGATTTAAGATAATTGGGATTATCGTGATCATTTTGAGACGCTCGTCAATAATTCAAGATGTCATTGCTGTCCAGCCCTGCGCTAAAGCATTGATTGAAGCTCTCTTTTGTTGTTACTGCAAAATCAGGTCAGAAGGAAGGGAAACAAAATCAATAGGAGAGCTCTTGTTTCTATCTCATAAAATAACCATTCAGTTCAAGAGGGAATAATGTGCAGTGGGTTCCAGCCTGATCATGTTAGCAATAAGACTGTCAGGCTACAGTATAATGGTTTTACCGAGATGCCCTAACTAGTTTAAACCCTGCATGAAGGTTTTTTTTTATAAGAATATATTAGTATGCGCATATTTACGATTTGGTAATTGCAGACTACAGCATATGCATTAGTTGTGACTAAATAAATGCCCCTCAAATACAACACATTTAAATTATATGTATTAGCTTACATAAACACAGTAAATCTAAATACAGTCATTTGATTACTTAGATAGGTGGTACTCACTTGTGGCTCTTTCCATCCATTCCAGTCCAGGATCTTGTTCCAACCATGTCCATCCAGAGCCTTACTCCCAGCCACATCTTTAAATGGCTTCATTGAACCTGGTTGATGAAGAGTTGGAAGAAGGTCCTGGTTTGGAATGAACTGGAGGAGCCACACATGAGCAGCACTGAGTTAGACAATGAAAAATCAGGACAGGGAGGAGCTTTTGAGATGCACAGAACAAAACAAAAAATCTTGCTTTGTATGAACTAGGTGATAATTAACAGGAACTATGCAGAGTGGTAAGCTAGGCTAATACAACAAAATGTTTAATATCTTACCAAAATCAGATGTTAATTTGTAAACAGAATGGTACCTTATAATTAAGGAACAGGGACAGCATTTTTGTTTCAAGACTTAATGCACTGCCCTTGATTTGCAGTAGCTTCCATATTTGCTTCCAGTTCTCATCTGCTTGTTGGTTTCATGCCTTATTGTTGGTTGTCAGTCGCTGCATGCCAGCCTTTGCCTAGCTGTGTTTTAATATAATCTTCAGGTCTGAACAATACCGGTGACTGGCCGCCTAATCTGATGAACAGGAGTGACAGGTTTTTGGGGTTGTGAAAAAATCATTTTCTTAGTCATAGATGTCACATCCTAAAATATACCGTGACAGAACACTTTTGTCATTCAATGAATGGGACAGGAAAGTTTATTGTACACGCTATATACATAGAATTATTTTTTGCAACACTATATATATATATTAAATACATTTTCATAATTCTCGCCTGTCAGACAAAAAAGGTATTGGATCTTGGGATCCGGTGCGATCCGGCACAAATTAACCCCTGCTGGTAATTATCGTAATGCCACAAAAAAACCCAACACAGACATAGTAAAAGATGACACGTAAGAATGTAGGAAGCAACACACTTTTTAAAAGTATATCTTAATATAAATATTTTATTCAGTGCATTTTTTTTTTGTGTATACAACAAATAATAAACAACTGGATGGTATCAGGCAGAAAGCCTGCTTTTACATACTGGTTTATCCTTGAACAGATTGGAATAGGTGATCCAACATGGTTTTAATACACATATCCTACATCATGCAACTTTATTCCATTAGCTCCAGCTTTCTCCCATGCAACAGACATGTTCACCTAAAAAAAATCTAAATTAGGAACAAGATCCCCCCCGTAGCATGTACGCAGAAGAAGAAGTGTTAGTTCACTTTTACAAATGATATGCTCTTTTTTGTTTTATTAGAAAATTAAGTCACCACGATTACTTCTACACAAAAAAAGACAGTGACCTGGACAGGAGATCTCACCATACGTACAGTAATGATGACCAATGATCAGCCAGTGAGAATACTACAGATCGGGGTGGACAACCACTGGATCAGTTACAGACTAGAGACTAGCCCACTACAGTAAAACAACATGATGGGAATAATTAGAATTGAGACCGGGTTTGTTTTGATCTTTTTTATTTTCCTTCAAATCACACACAAAAACACTTGTTTAACCCGACCCCCCTCCCCACCCCAAATGTGAATTTAATTGTAAGAGACCTTCAATACCTGCGCCCCGCCATTCACACAACCCACAGCCGTGCAGAAATCCATTCTGTTAGTAGAACAGCGGGGTACGAAAAGAAAACAAACCTCTCAGCTACAAATCAACAAGCAAAGCAGAGCCACATGTTTGACCCCCTTTTCAAATCAGCTGAATGTTTCCTTTTTTCCCAATTTTAAGAGACAATGCCCTTATTTTACTTTTTGGCTGGATAGTAACTCTTGCCAGCAGGACCTGGACTTTAACACTGGTTAGTTTCGCTTGGCTCCCGTAAAAAAAGCACAGATGACAGACACTATAGCCGTGCGCTTCTCCTCTATAACCGGATGGTGCATAGAAGCTTTCTCTGGTTGCCTAGACATCTTGAGAGAGATGTAGATTCTAGATACATCGGGACCTAATAGTCCAAGGGAAATGAAACCCCAGAACAGCTAAATGGTTTGTAACGAGAGTGTGACTTATGCAAGTTCAGTTTCTGGTTTTGTTTTTGTTTAATTTTCTTTTGATTAGTATTTTGTCCTGAACCACAGATGATTAGGAGAGAGAGAGACAGATAGAGAGAAGTCTACTTGAAGTCAACAGCATCCAGAGGTAAGATTACCAGACACACAAGGCTCTGCCCCTGGGGGGTCCTGGCTACGTCGACTCATTCTGGCTCACCGCTTTGCCCCCGTTCAACACTGCTGACGCGCTTCTGCTCTTGGTGGGGGTGCCGCTGCCCGAGCGAGAGAACTCTGTGAGATCGTGGAGCGAAGGCTCTCTGTACATGGCGACTGCAAAACAGAAGAGAAACAAGGAGGCCGTCAGCCAACACAGGAATAAACCAGCAGAGACACTGAAACCAAGCGGATCATATTGAAACCAAGCGGATCATATTGAAACCAAGTGGATCATATTGAAACCAAGCGGATCATGTCTTCAAACGGACCTTCAGTTGAGTTAAATATCTGGAAAACAAAACTGGAAAGAGGTTTAAATACAATATAATGTATGTTTTTGACCTGACTAAATGCATTGAAAGCCAATACAGCGCAGAGGAAAATAGGGCCCAATAATCCAAGATCATATAAAAAGCACTTTACATGAACCATCGCCAATTACTGTGTAATTACTGTGTAATTACTTAGTAAATGCGTGTGTACTTACACAATTACAATATTATTGTGCATAGTTACAATGTACTTAATGTGTCATTTGTTTGCATGATATAAAGCTGATCCTAACCTTAACCCTTTTCTAATACAATTGTGTACTTGTATAATAACATTGTAATTATGTGTAAGTGCATATGTATTTACTAAGTAACCACTATGTAAAAACACAGTAATTAGAGACACTTAATGTAATTAGTCTAATTACTCCATATCAGCAAGAACATTTTATTTGTTCCAGACCAATGCTTTTTAATTACTCAAGCCAAAAAATCATGCTTGAAATCCTTTGCTTATTTCACATGCTGCAGTTTTCCTCTGCCTGCCTTGCCGCCCCCCTGTCTTTCTGAATGCTTGGATGGGAGAGTTGCAGATAATTCTCTCGCCCAAGCGGCCCACGAACAGTGCTTATAGGGCTCGGCTGGCTGGATCACTCTCCTTTTCACTTTCAGTGAAGTGCACTTTCAACTGCTTGACTGAAACAAGTATCTCCTACAGAACCGTAGCACTAAGCCTGGCATTGTTAATTCACAAACAGAAAGCAATCGCCCGCATGTACCACAGCAGGCTCTGCTGCTACAGTGCAGCTGGTTTACTGTGAGAATAAAAAGGCTGGTGGGAGCACACATTGTAACGATCCGAAGTGTACCAGCCACAGAAATCTCACAATCTTGCTTGGCAGCCGTACATTTTTTAATGGATTGGCTTGTGCCAGCATTTCAGTAACAATGACAAGTGCAAAAGATTAACAGCCAAACCAAAGCAAAATGGACCTCTCCCAGGAACGAGCACATCAATGAGATGCATGACTCACAGCTCTGCAACACGTCTTCATGGTATCTGAACAGCAATATCCTGAACCCGGGCGTCTTCATGCTTTCCTGTCGCAATGAGAATCTCAGTTCGAGTGGGAGAGACACGCAGGCATACCTTTCAATGGTTTGGGAAGGAAATGGGCGGCTGGCTTGTTTTTCTTCACGTGATTCCCCTTCATGATCTCGCCCTCCTTGTTAAGACCCAGGTACCAGCCCCTGCCCGACTGCTGCTGCCTGTATATCATCGAGGAATATGTCACGTAGTAGTTCTCAAACACAGACTCCTTAAACTTGCATTCCGGTGTGAAGTGTTCCTGAAAGAGACAGAGAGACAGACAGTGAGAGACGCGGAGAGGCAGATTCGCTGCTCCTCCTCGGAGCTCACGCGGAGACGTGTCTGTCACAGCTTGGCACCTCACAGCAGCGACACAGCAAGGCTGAAGACTGAGGAGCGTTTTGTGTTTGTAGGGGTGTCTGAAAACATCAAAATATCACGGCTGAAAAGCTTATCAAAGGCATATGTACGCAGTGAATGCATTTTTAAACTAGCAATTTATTCCAAAACCATGCTTGTGATTTCACACGGTGACAGGGCGGAGGTTGCCTGCCTGAAATATAACATGCTTTCTCTATGCTTTGCTACTCCTAGCTATGCATGTATCGTGGTACACCACAGGAATCAGAGAAACCCCTTCCCCTTTTACAGTTTTATTTTTATTTAGCAAGTTCAAAGTGTTACCTCACATAGGACTCTATTCAAATGATCTCAATGGTGAGGAATCTGAACACCATTTAAATATTAAAAGTGAGCTCCACTGCTATTTTAGATACTTAAATGTAAAAATACACCAAAGAGAGTCACTTGTGCTGTTAAATATTCTGCTTTTCTTAACACAAAAGGACCGATTTTGATAAAGGTTGTCTCTTGTGGGTCTAATGCTTTCTTAGCACAGCCCTATTAAAATACTACATCAGTGCTGTCTTGCATTGTTATGAAGAAACAAGCACAAACTTCCGCAGCACTTTTGCGAGGCGCGGGCTGAAAGCTCTCTCCACTCTAGCGAGATGTCCCTGGAGACAACAGTGCGAGCTCTGGGCTGACAGCTGGGATCTGATGAAGCCACTAAATGAGTGAAACACATGGATTCCAGTGCTGTCTGGTTCACATTCTGACAAGACCTCCTCCTGCTTTCTCCTTAACGATACGATTCTGCACTGATGCAACACCCACTGATGTTCTTGTTGTCTTTTTAAAGAAATGCTTCAATGCCCTGCACATTAACATAATCTTCCTTTTCTTTGACTTTTCCTTTACTTGGGAAACGTATATTTATCTAATGAGCGTTGATTAAATCTGTCTTTGTACTGAACCAGCGATTCCTCAGGCAATGCAAGACAGCCGCTCAGTGATTCATTGTGGCACTCGGTTTCATTATAGGACTTCATCTGGGCACTTACTTTTCCTTTGCTAAGTCTGTTTTTCTCCTTCAATTAGCTCCACGGGTCCATGATGCAGATACTGATTTATTAAAAAGACTAACAGCATGCTTGTGGGGTAATCTTGGGAAATAATACGAGCAGCTCCATTGTCTTGAGCACCGATGCAAACAGCTCAATAGCCTTTTAACCACATCTGTCTGCATGAGAAAGATCAATACAGTCATACCTTGGATTGATGCTCTTAGATACTGGCCCCAGCTGCAGTTAGACACTTCTTCTTATTCTGTTTTTATAATTGGTTTATCTGTGAAGCTGGACATCTATTTCTTACAAATCCATGCATGCTTTCACAAAGAAAGAGGATTAGCTAGCTCTACCTCCGCTACGCTCCCCTGCCTCCAGAGCCCGCTCCTTCTCCACCCTTGCTCCGCAGTGGTGGAATGACCTTCCTACAGATGTCAGGACTGCCCAGTCCCTGACCACATTCCGGCGCCTCCTTAAGACTCACCTCTTCAAACATCACCTGTAGAACTCCTCTGTTTGTATCCTGGGACACTATCACCCTTCATGTAAATGTGCTTTATTTTGCTCTTATCTGCCCCCTATTTTACTGCATTTAATCCTGTACTTCAGAATACTGTAATCTGCCAAGTGTTTAACCTGTAGTACTTTGTATTTAATCACATCCTGATGTAACTATCACTATTTAATCATATCCTGATGTAACTATCACTATTATCTGCTGTATTATTGAATTGTGGTTTGTCACACTTGTACTTTGCTTGAACAAAAGTTATTGTATTTCTTGCTCTTATTGTATTACTTGTATTGTAACACTTGAAATGTATTTGCTTACGATTGTAAGTCGCCCTGGATAAGGGCGTCTGCTAATAAATAAATAATAATAATAATAATAATAATAATAATAATAATAATAATAATAATAATAATAATTAGGCAGGGCAGCGCTTTCTGAAGCAAAATATGAGACCAAATCGAAGAGAAATCCCCCCTGCCACTAACAACACACCAGTGTCACTCAACCACTACAGTCATATGAAAGTACACACTGTACACAAAATATTGATACCAAATGTATTACCCCTGTCCAAGGAAGAGGGCCCCAAAATCACAGGCAAATACACTGCCCCCCTTTGCTAAAAAGACTAGCAGGTCATAAAAACATATTGATAATTCTTTTGCTAGGTAAACGAATCACTGTGTCACTGGGACCTATTCACAATGCGTTCATGATCCTTTATGAATAAAATACAGTTTGATATTCATGAAACCGTTCTAGACTGTTGCTGGATAAAAGAAGGTTTGTTTTGTGCTCACAAAAAGAATATTCTATGAGCCTATTATTTATAAAAAAGACTTCAGAAACAGTCCAGACCAGGATGCTTGGGGAATAGTCTTATACTAATTCTATACAGTACAGTATATGAATGGAAGATTACCTTACATAAACATCACCCAACAACATTTTCTGCGAGACACCAATTAAAATGTCAAAATCCAACAAACCAAAAAAAAGCAAGAGAAAGAAAAATGACTTTACACTACTGCTATTTCCACTATCTCATTGTATCTGGACACAGTAAATGAGCTTCCCTGAGTGAATCATCAGCTCCTATGAATCTCTTTGAAAGCAGCCCCAGCCTCAGGGGACAGGCGAGGGTATGGACGTGACGATACCAGCAGCTTTAAACCTGCTATTCCCAGGTTCCAATAACTTCTCTTGTATTCCCTTCATCATCACTGATAACATTCATTTGAAATGCTCAGTTATTACATGACCTTCAGCACTGTCAGTTCTGTCCCTCAGGGTGAAGGATTCACTCTAGAAGTGCAGCGTGGCTTTGTGTGCATTGCCTTTGGTCTGCAGTGCTGCTCAATCAAACTTCCAGCTATAGCTGGACTTCATTTTAAACTTCTAACTGATTCAATATCACCAAGATAAAAAGATAAAGGGTTAAATCGGGGGGGGGGGGGGGGGGCGGTATTTTTGAGTCTATCCCTATAAATGGGATAATTGTTTAATGGCATAGGTGATTTAAATGGCTTACCTATTATCCCTCAGAAATGTTCCTTCCCTGTTTCTGCTAGAGAACAGCAACCAATCTACACATGTACATTATAATGATAAAAAGGAAAAGGATATAAAGTATAGCTGACTCATAAATACTGCAATACTTAAGAACCAATTGAGGACCAGGGAGCGTAGGGAATTGTCTTAAACACTGTCAGGATGAAAGAGATATCTGAGTCCGAGATTCTGAATGGAATTTCTCCGAGATTACATAAACACCCTCCAGCTGCACCAGAAATCATTAAACCAAACTGTCAATACATGTACAAGTCAGGAGAGTTTTATATTTTACTGACAACTTCAGATCAGGGGAAAAATAAAAGTATGCTAGTCAAGACTGCTTTTAGCCGATAGCTCTTCTCTAAAGCTGCTGTTGACCTGGAAGAGACAGACTAAGAGGGGCAACTCAACTGAAGACCTGCCTGCTATACAGATCATCTGTAACACTCAATCATGGTGTGCAAACATGAAGAAAACAAGTAAGCGAAAAATGAAACTGTCACTGCAGCTTACAAAAAATGTGGCCGTGAAATTTAACTATTATTTTTCTAGCTAATTATGAATCACAGAACCATAGAATCATAGAATGCAGTTGCATACCTCAAACCCTATCATCTCTTTTATTGATGTAATCAGAGGTTAAAAACAATGTGGCAGTTTAGTTTTACTGGAGAACTCCAGGAAAGTAACTTCGCACGCACGCACACTCGCACGAACGCTTGATGCCTTGAGTATGAAGCCCTCTTGTCTGTTCTGTGATCAAAAAAACTGTATTAAGGCTCTAAACTAAAGGAACGATCAATTGAAAGCACACATTAAACTCTAGCATGGGCTTACAGCACACAGGCGTACTTTTATAATAAAGTATAAATATATAATAAAACAAATGGCCATTTATGCACAAAGTAAGGATTCTTGCAGTTGCATGATGGGTAATTGCAGTATTGCTACTAAATATTGAAATACTTAATTGGCTTGATGACAGGTCTTTAAAATCCAGCAACTTTTTCAGTGAGACCAATTTCCTTGCAGAGGTCGAAAACCAAGGGAGATCTTTAATTGAGTTTTTCTCAGAGCAGAGCAGCAGATTGCAATAAAGACAGCACAGCGAACAGCTAAAGAGACAGCCATCAACAATATTATTAAAAGCACTACAGGGTACAATTAAACACAAGAAAGAAGCAGTCAAGTCTTCATAAGCCAGTAATGCTAGTTTCTTTGCTATGTTTTCGTTATATTTTATACATACTGCACACTGCCAATGCAAATTACAAAGGCTACTCACCTGTCATCTTCCAGATAGTGAACATTAAAAAATGTAGTTTTACCTACCAATTCCCCTGTTACACACCATATATATATATATATATATATATATATATATATATATATATATATATATAAAATTGACGTTTTTGGTGTGTAACAGGGGAATTGGTAGGTAAAACTACATTTTTTAATGTTCACTATCTGGAAGATGACAGGTGAGTAGCCTTTGTAATTTGCATTGGCAAATATAATTGCTACTGATCTGCTTTGAAAAAAATATATATTAATAAGATCTGATACAAATCACGGATTACTGTAGTTACTGGGTTGCAGGCCTACATATGTGGTGGCCCTGAGGCGTCCCCTGAGGCGGCCCTGGACCTGCACAGTTTTAATGGGTGTCCTTGGGAAACAAAGAGGACCTGACACAGCTACAGATTCCAGCATCTAGATGCATGTTAAGAGTTTATTCAAGATATATATTGGCTGCAGTGTTTTGGCTTCCGGCCTCATCAGCTGCCATGTAAGGCATTGAGCTCAGCTGTATACTGTAGATGCATTACTTCATATCTCTGGCTAAAGCAACATTATCTTAATTCAGGTTTTTTCATACTTTGGAGCAAGTAACATCGCCCTGCTCTCAATCGAGTTGCATGTGAAGCATATCATTTTATTACAGGGTGGAACAAAAGTCAGACATCACTGGAATAATTGTTAATATTGCTTGCCTCTATTTTATTGTGTGAAATGTCACAAAGAGGAACGAATCCAGATCATTTCGATGTGTGGTGCAGATAGTCAATAAGCTGTGGCCGTCCCATTGAACAGAGACAACCTAAATCTGCATAAGATATGATCTGGCCTCTGATGCTGGAATTATAGGGCATCCTGTATTTAAAATAACTGCATTATAATTTACTGCACTGCAGTCACTGCTAGCCCCACAAAAAGGACTGAATAGAACGGTGTAATTAGCAGGCTGGTTTCAATGAGAGTGGCATCTTCACTTAGTGAGCTGGTCTTAACATCAAGCTGGTAACAGAGAGGGAGTGGACTGTACTTTATAGCTGGTGTTAAGTAGTCATAATATTTCAGATGGCCTGGTTATATTCAAGGTTCATAGCTCAAATACAGACGATGTAGACTGAGACCAGCTCAGCAGCACTGGCTCCTCTGCAGGCACCTGTGTGACTAATCTTGACTCAAACTCACTTGCTTGGTATTTTTCTGCTCATTCGTTTCTCCAAGGGCTTCGGCTCCCCTGCTGTCTTTCTCCAGGTTTAATGCAGTAACCTGGTTATTCATCTCTGACTTGAGCTGCACAAAGCTCCCCGTTTCCTCATTGTTATTTCTGGAGAGCTAACATGCCTTCAAGCCACGCTGTGTGTGCTGGGTGTGCGTGGAGGTAGCTTGCTGAGATTCACCGTGACAGCGCACTCCATCAACAAGCTCCTTCGAGGGCTCCTGTTTCTCCAGATTCGTCACAAGAGCCTCACACCTTGGCTCCGGAGCGAGGGGGGGGGGGGAGAGAGGCTGCCCCCGCACCCCAGAGGAGAGGCACCAGCTCGCTTTACTCTGATCAGGAGGAGACTTAACCTGCACTGCTGTCACTCACTGCCTTGGATTACAAATGAGCTCGGATCTGTCTCTGCTGCACTCTGACTCTTACTGCTGCTCACATCCTCTCCCTCTCTCTCACACTCGCACGCTGTCTCTCTATATTATGACAAACAATAACACCCAGCCTCAAGGCTTTCTGCTATTGTACGAAATTGAAAAAAAGGAACAACTAGGGTGCTGCTTTGTATCTGCTTGGTGAGCCTGAACCGGCTATCGGTGTAAAAATACTCACTGAGAAAGACTTCTAGGCAAAATGTTTCCTTTAGCCTTTCTGCATGCTATCAACAAGGATACATGAGACAGTTCAGAACAACCAATTTCAACGGCTTCTCGACTATGGCTGGAGATTTCACACAGAAGCAAGAAATGTGTTCCGTCGTATCCAGAACATGGGAGACTAGAACTAAACGTCAGGGGATTTCCAGAATGCAGCAATGGGTCAAAGTGTCCATTTTAGGAATGCTGAAAAACACGCAACGACTCCCGGTAAAATCAGGACTGGGCTGAGCTGCAATGCAGTCACAGGGAGACGCTGACCCACGTCCTGAACAACAGCATGCTGATGACATAAAATATCTTTAAAAACAACACACTTTCATGCTGTTTAACATGCATCTGCCTGCACAGAACCAGTGGGGGGGGGGGGGGTGGAACTGGCTGGTTAATGACTTGGAAAATAGCATAAAGTGCTTCACAACTGGTACAATACATTGTAAAGCAGCAACATGGAGTTGAATACCCCCGCAGGCTCAGGCATCCCTCACCCAGTCTCTGCATTGGGATCCTCTGAGTCTCGCTGCTGGATTCACATTCCTGAACAGCCCACTGCACAGAGGTCTTAACCAAGACACTTGTGTTACAGCAATGTCCTTCTACAAGTTTACCACAGTATTTTGGCAGTTTACCCATGATAGGATGATTGTCAGAGTTTCTACAACAGCCTCTCAGAAAGGCCTGGGAGTCTGAAACAAGACAATAATGATGCGCGGACCCTGCTTCAGAGAGAGCAGAGGCAGCCCTGCTCCATTATAATACAGGGCCGGAAAAACAGGATGCTTGCAGGGAAATCCTGAGCACGGCTAATCAGGGAACTGACACCGCAGCACATTTTAACAATCAGGAAACACGTCTCACAATTCAGCCCTAAAGTGGAACAGACTAGCTGCTGTATTTGACAAAACCCCAGTTTATTCAGCTCAATAAATTTCATACTCTGGGGCCACTGGGGGGTTTCTCTTTATTATCTTTTAGTACTGTCACTGCTTAGCCTGGGGTTCTGCCAGAAAAGGTCACACAGTGAATCGTTCAGCTTTTAATGAGATCTGAGACAGAGCTAAGCAACACTTTACCAAAGCCTGCTGTTCAGCTGCTGCTGTTATTATTATTATTATTATTATTATTATTATTATTATTATTATTATTATTATTATGAATAAGAATAAGAATAAAACCCTTCTACTAACAATAATTGTCACTCTTTCATGCATGAAATGTTTTTTAAAATAGCTGAAAAAAGTAGTTTTGGACACATAATAAATATATTTTTCATTGAAAAGGTTTTTTCCATTTTTTTTCCTTTGCATCTTCCAGGTGTCCCCATATAAAGACTAGAAGAGGTTTTTTTTTTTTTTTTTATCATCCGTCCCATATGAGGTCGCCATGTACAAAAGGGTCAATTAAACTGGAAATATTATTATGCAATTTAGTCCCAGTGTTGATTTCTCATTTGCTCAAATATTTTAATTACAATAGGTATTTTAAAAAAGTGACAAACACGTATAATGTAACTTTAAGCAACTGTGCTTATAAAGAAAGATCCCGAGGCTGATGTGCAGTTTGGAGAGGAAGGCAGTGAATGAGAGTCACGCTTCACTGCCTCTGCTTTCAACACAGGATCTGAATGAAACACACTCACTGATAACACACCCACCCAGCCCTGTCACCACGCTATCGAAGTCAGAACCTAACACACAATGCATCACTTTTATATATAATCACTGTGAAGGATTCAACAAACAAACAAAAGCTAACCAGTAGACTGAGCAACAATATGTGTGCTGAGATTTCATATCATTCAGGTCTGTGTGCTGAGATTTCATATCATTCAGGTCTGTGTGTTGAGATTTCATATCATTCAGGTCTGTATGCTGAGATTTCATATCATTCAGGTCTGTGTGCTGAGATTTCATATCATTCAGGTCTGTGTGCTGAGATTTCATATCATTCAGGTCTGTGTGTTGAGATTTCATATCATTCAGGTCTGTGTGTTGAGATTTCATATCATTCAGGTCTGTGTGCTGAGATTTCATATCATTCAGGTCTGTGTGTTGAGATTTCATATCATTCAGGTCTGTGTGCTGAGATTTCATATCATTCAGGACTGTGTGTTGAGATTTCATATCATTCAGGTCTGTGTGCTGAGATTTCATATCATTCAGGTCTGTGTGTTGAGATTTCATATCATTCAGGACTGTGTGCTGAGATTTCATATCATTCAGGTCTGTGTGTTGAGATTTCATATCATTCAGGACTGTGTGCTGAGATTTCATATCATTCAGGTCTGTGTGTTGAGATTTCATATCATTCAGGACTGTGTGCTGAGATTTCATATCATTCAGGACTGTGTGTTGAGATTTCATATCATTCAGGTCTGTGTGCTGAGATTTCATATCATTCAGGTCTGTGTGCTGAGATTTCATATCATTCAGGACTGTGTGCTGAGATTTCATATCATTCAGGTCTGTTCAGTTTTCCTGAAACTGGAAAAATGTTCTTGCTTTGAGATGTTTTTATATTTATACAATCAAATGAGAGGCAGACAAGCACACACAACACAATACATACACACGTAAACAACACTTATGAAAATGTGTGATTCTCAATTCACACCAATACAGAAGCAAAATGACATCTTAAAACAGTTTATAGTTTCCTATCAAAATGAGTGAGGACCTCAGTTAGACTAGCAGACAAGAAGTTCAATGCAGTAATAATAATAATAATAATAATAATAATAATAATAATAATAATAATAATAATAATAATAATAACCCTTTCATGCATGACATATTTTTTAAAGTAGCTCAAAAATAAAATTACAATAAAAAATAACAACAGCAACACAAGCGACTATTTTCTTTTTTTATTAAATCACTTTTTATGATGATTATTATTTATTAAACCCATTGTGGAATGGGAGTAAGTCTTTCACCTTTCAAAAACAAGATAAGTGCTCAACCCCCTTGCTTTATTGCTTTGTGAAACATGCTACTAAAAACAAACAGCTAACATTCTGGAACATATAAAGAATATGAAGACACTAAACATTTAGAGTCAGGCACGCACTGTTGTTTATTAACTCTGGTATTTATATTTCAGCTAAATAAACACAGCTATAAAAAACGGCTCTTTTATTACTTCAGTTGCACGCGTTTCCTACATCTTCTTGGAAAAACAAGAGAAGCAATACCATAGTGGGTGGGCAATTTGCTTTGTTTTGTCTCCATAAATAAACATTATTCTCTCAGAAAGCAAGGTGTTTATGTGGCGGAGCTGGTATGTAAAACTAATACATATTCAAGGGCTGTGCGTTACTCCCCCAGGACTGTGTCTGAGAGGAGAGAAACGCACAGAAAACAGCTTGCACTGATCTCAAGCTGCACTGGATACACTTATCCTGTGACTGTTGTACCATAGATATATATTTCCTGCCAGTTACGCATCCTGGAACTAGGACAGCATGTTCTATATGTCAGCAGAATAGAAACCCAATGAAACCCACTATATACAGTATGATATACATTATTTACAATGCTGATGCCTTACAATTCTGAAATATTTATTTAACCTGTGTGTGAATAAATACATTCACATCAATGGTAACTACAAATTTCAATCGTAACATATGCTTAGAAAGATATGCCCCCTTTTGCATTCTGAATATGCTGCCGCTATCCTTAAAACAGAAAGATAAAAAAGGATTAAAAAATATATATTATTTGCAATTCTATAATGCCAACACTGCATCAACTCTATAAGCCTTCAGTTATCACAGTTGCTGTTTGTTTTGTTACTTGGTAATTGAAAAGTCTTTCATTCTAACATAAAAAAGACATTGACAAAGACTTCTCCCAGAAACGAATTTGTCTAACTGCTGGCAAGTTTCTGTTCAGTACTGCAGTATTGCAAGGCATCACGTTCACAGACGCATTTTTTGTTCCGTCTAAAATCAGATGAAAGTCTCAGAAATGAACTGGGGTGCGTTTGAATCCGTGCCACAGTTATTTAATCTTTTAAATGCATGGTAAACTGTGGATACAGTGGGTGGACAGGCAGCCACTACACTTACTAGCATAATACTAAATTAGTTACAGCATTGAAACTCACCAGCGTGGGCTGGTCCTCTCACTCCTTCTCAGGATGATGAGCACCCTTCTGCAAAACCAGCTCCTCACGTGTAGCGACAGCTTCTCTCAGTTACAGAACTGCTTCTTTAGACCAGCACTAGATTGTACTTCAAGCCTCATTAGCCCTGCTTTCTGTCTCAGTACCACACACAGGTGTGTCTAATTAAGCTCATCATAAAGCTCTGAGGCTTGAAGTGCGACGCAGTGGGAGTCTTAATTTTAATCTGCAGTGTATTCTACTTGCAGTTAGATACTGTCTTGAGCATGCAATCTGAAAATAATGAGTGCTGTCCAATAGCCCTAGGTATCTGGGACTGACATTTGTCAATAGGACTGAAAAGCAGGGCACCTGCAAAGGTATGGTAACTAAAAGCAGCCTGTGGATTTAATCCTTAGAGTGTCTGCATGACAATGGTGTGGTTTCTACCCATACTCCAGTATTTACACATATTACAAAGCCTTGCTTGAGATACACAGAAATACATTTGTGTCACTGTGTCCAACTGTTGTTCTTCTATTACGTAATGTTTGCTGCAAACACGCCTCCATAATTCATCTATAAATGTTTTATAAAGGATATGTAAACTCTATTAGACTGTTTATTATTATTATTATTATTATTATTATTATTATTATTATTATTATTATTATAATGTTATTGTAGTGTTATAACATGTAACAAATACAGTTCTACAAAACGTTTATAACATCTTTATAACATGACAATTACACCAGTATTGTGTCATTGAAATGTAATACACTTGTATTTATTATACATTGTTTCAAATGGTTGTTTGATTTCTAGGTGCTTTGTAACTGCATCCTTAAGAAGTGTGATTGATGTTTTCATCTCTAAAGATTTTAGTATGTTTTTTTCTTTTAATGAATAATAAATAATTAAATAAATAGACTGCTGTTAAGCAGATCAGCGGGGGGCCATCATTTCATTAATCAGTTTGTGTTTCGCAGCACTGCAGTGATGAATACGTTTCTCCACCACTGCTCCTTTCTCTATGGAAACATCCATCTTCAGTCTGTTGGAAATACACTTTCTCCCTCTCTCTCCATCTCCTACTCAGATGCTTCTGCACCCTAACAATGCCCCTAATCCACTTTCAGAGAGTAAAAAAAACAAGAAGATACAGGAGAAAAAAACCGATTCCAATCTAATAGGAAGAACGTCAAAAAACCACCCCTATGGCATTTCGTTGTTTTACAGTAAATCATACACTGCTGTTGCAGGGACTTGGCATGCATTCCAGATCCCTGCTCCTCTACCGTCTTCATAAGGCTTTGGCTACTAAAGCAATGTAACAGTGACCCCCACCCCTGGGCAGCAGCTTCACTTACCGATGTGTACAGGTAGCCTTCACTGTTCATGGCCAGGTAGAGCTTTGTCTGCACGCCCTGGATTGCCACCACTCGTAGACCCACGGGGATGAGGTTAAACAAGGCTGGGGAGGCAAACGAAATGACACTGGTCAATACAGATTGATGAGTTACTTCACTAGTCTGCAGGCCTGCTTTTGAACCAGGGTCTGCTGGACTACAAGTTCAAAGTTCTACTGATGTGACCAGATGCAGAATCTAAAGCCAAGTTTGGAGTTTTCTGCAAAATCAAACACACTGATGCACAGCTCTTAACTGCAAGCTGTGCTGTTAGACAGAGCTGCAATCTGATTGGTCTTCTTTGATATGCCAACTGGTATAAACCAATGGTAACTGACTTCTATATACAGGGTGTCCATATGTCAGGCATCACAGGCATAACGGGTAATACTGGTTGTCTTTATTTCTCTGTAGAACAAGAGAATAGTTGAGACCAAAAATAGTCCATCTGTTACAAGCCCTTTAAAAATACCTGCCGCTGCATCCACGCCTTTAAGTGATTTCTAATTCAGAGCAATCTACCCTTATAAAAGATTCTCGGAACGCGCGTCCCTCTTTATAATTCTGCAGCACTGTGCTTCTGTTTTACATGAATTATTTTTTGTCAAGCTACTGCGTCAAGCTGTGACAGGATGTTTCATCTCCACACAAGCAGTTCAGATCTCTTGTTCAGGGGAGCTCCAGAGGGGCTGCCGCTCAGCAGAGGCCTGCTCTGAATTGATAACATTCTGTGCTTTACAGATCACAGCGTACTTGAGCCTTCAACTTAAACAGCATCTGTAATTAAATGTAACATTATATAGCAAAAGAAATGTAATTAATGTCTATTTTAAAAATCAAAATTAAAAGCATTACAGTTGTACGCGTGTCCATAGTGCTGCTTATAAACGGTCCGCATGCGGGAACCAATCAACTCCAGCGTTTGACCTGCATTCCCTTTTCAAAGCCATGCGAAAATCAATAAAAATCGGCATTATTATTTGAGTGCAGTTTTGGTTTCTTGGATATGTTAGTAATTAAAAAAGATTTGACCTGTACATTTTCCCTTCTGTGTTTCTCTGGGTTTTCATATGCAAGGCACACAATTACAATTACCTACTAAGTGCGAAGCAGCTCACGCTTTATAGCCATTGCATTTTCGTTGGGTAACGAGAGGGCCAGTGAGAATCACCTGAACCTACACTGCGACACATATAACTGAAACACTGGTATATGTTAATCTACCGAACCTTAATTAGGAAAACGCCTGCTTAATTGCGTAGTTTACTGGAGCACTCTTCTTCATCATACAACTTAAGATCCATTCGTTTTATGAAATGGCTTGTTCCCTTGAAGGGTATCAATAGGTTTTGGTCGTCAATCGTTTCATTTTGCAGCAGCCAATGACTGTAATGAGTTTCAACACACGTTAAAATCAGAACCATTCATATCTGAGGTTGCCTTTAGCCGTTGTTGACTGATATCTGTGCCTGCTAAGTTGCTGTTGAGTTTTATGATTGATTATATGTTTTTTTTACTCCTTATTTATTGTGTTTTGTGTTGTTTGCTGTGGTTGTGTGAGCTTCTTGCCAGGTCATCACTGGAAATGAGAATTTGTTCTCACTTGACTCATCTGGATAAATAAAGGTTTGGCTTGGCAAAGGCAGCGCGGTGCTAAGACATCACACCATCTTGTCTGTTTCAAGCTGCCTCTTTCAACCCTTTCATCGCCGCCCACCCTCCCGCCTCCACGAGCTGTCACTGCATTGCACTGCCTGCTCCTCTCCGTTACCATGCACACCTGTGTCCCTGTGGATTCAAGAGGCACACTTACTGCGACGCAGAGACACACTCCAGCAGTGGGGCCGGGGGCTCCACTAGAGAGAGCGAGAGAAGCAGCTTGTCTGGGTCGTTGCCAGATGGCATTGTGTAGAACGCTACTCTTATCTTCAGATCACGCTTCATACATTTCCAAACGGGTCCATATGACCGAGGCACTGTAAGATTAACCATGCAGAGCTGCAGTTACTGAATCATGTCTCCATCATTAGTGATAAGGGCTGTTTGCTGTTTCAAAAAGCTGGCTGGTAAATGTGCTGCTGTTATTTGTCAGCTATGGCAAAGCTAAGAGGAGTTGGCCTGGCTCGTACTTGGATGAAAGGCCTCACAGGAACACCAGCTGTTGTACTTGGTTCAGCAGCAGCAGCAGCAGCAGCAGCTCATTGGCACACTGCTGTTTTTTAAATTGAAGTCTTCTTTGCGGACATCATTAAAGTTCTTATCGTGTGGCTTGCTTTTAGTACTCCCATGATGACTGGGTGTTCAACAGCTTGGCTGATTTTGAATACATTTGAAGAAATCTGGCTTGGGTAAATTTGCACTGTTTTATTTGAAAAATGTTTTTGTTTTACCATATCTTAGTAATATGACAACTGTACTAGATGTTGTGTAAACTAGATATCCTAGTTCTAGTTCAATCTCCTCCCATAAAATAAAATAAAAACTGAAATGAAGAGTATCAACTAAGTGCAACTGATAACCTGCAATGTTATTATACCACATGCATAGTGCCAATGCCAGATCTATAATACCATGATTCATATTTATAACGTATAACGGGTCCCTCATCTCATATTATCCAAACACCTATATCAAACGGATCTGGCCACACAGTTGAGATTGAAGAGTTTCCGAGCATGAAGGACGGCCCTCTCTGTATCCACAAAGTAGGAAATTAACTTTGCTCCTTATCTAGCCCCGCTGGGCTTAAACACACGCTGTCGAGATTGCTCCCCGGAGGATTACTGTGCAGAAATCAGGGCTGTCACATGATCAGCTCACTCCAGCAACAATAGAGCTTTACGTGAGCAAGTGGATCTAGTTCAGCGGGAGGGCTGGGCGATGCATGTAGTCAGAAACCCAGACAGATGAACAGCAGAGCCTAACAGAGAGGAGAAGATCTGGTAGCTAAGCTGCAGTCTGACTCAAGCCTACTGTTGTTTGGACGACTTACTGCACTTTAACTTTCTTAATTACATTTCTAAAAAAACGATTTTATACGCATATATATATATATTTTTGTGGAAGTGACTTGAAACCGAACTTAAACACTGAAGTGGCTACAAAGCAAGTAGTTTCTATTTTTTTTAGCAGTGCCTTCCCAGTTGGGGCTGTTATTGAATGCAAATATTTATGGAGCTTGAATATTTAATCACAGTTTTGCTAAAGAGAGCAATGGTGATTCCTTCAATCATTCCCTAACCTGCTTAAATAAAAAACTAACTGTAAGAGTCTTGATGTTGATATTTCTATATTATGCTGTACTAGGATAACCTTTGTAAAACTAATCATCCCATTCACAGGACACACCTGAAAATACATTGACATGTCTATAAATACTGTATCTGCTGTATAAGCAATTATTTCTCTCTGTGTTTTTTACACTTTTTGGGGTCATCAAATTAAGAATTCATATTCCTATCGATTCAGCAGAAAACAATCGCTCCAGTTCATGCATACAGTATCTCATTTGGTAATGATTGCAGTGTTTATGGTGTAGAGGGAAAGCTGCCTGCCTCGGAGTTGCTCCTGTCTCAGAGTTGGCTCAGCCCCAGGCTCTTCTGAGTATCTCTGGCTGAGTGGAAAGCTGCAGTTTTTCTTGAGGCACAGCACTGTGTGGGTGTGGACCCTCTGACTCTCTCTCTCACTGAGATGAACGCGCTGCCTGACTGCCTGTCTGCCTGCCTGCCTGCCTGTCACCATGGAGATGCAGTACGGACTCCACACTATTTTTATAATGCTTCACAGCTTTGAAACTCTTAAAGTCATTTATTTTTTAAATAAATAAATAAACCAAATGCTGTTTTGCAAGGTAAAATGTCTGCACCTTCATTAAACCTCTACCCATGGGTTACTACAGATTACGACCATGATTAAATGGGTTAAATAAAAGAGCTCCTATTTCTTTCTTTGAAGACGCTGTTTCCAGCGCCACTAAGAAGCTGCTTTGTTACAATACGAATCCTGGCTGGGTGTGTGTGCACAGGAAAAAAAAAACTGCAGGAAACCCCTGCCTGCTTTTCTTCATACCTTCATTCAGAAATGTCTTTATCTATATCCACTTCTAATTTGTGGTATTTGTGAAGGCAGTAGGCAATACAGTGGAGCTTGAATGAACGGCTCAGGAAAGGGAACCTCTCTTGTATTGAACCCTACCGTGTGCATAGTTTACTGCACATAGTTCAAATGTATACATGCTTATTGAGTGATGGCATCTACAGATAACAGGCTTGCATTTCTCCAGGGAAGCTCTTAGAAAGGGTTTTCAGAAGGAGGCTTATGAACCTGACAAAAGTATTGTGTTGGGGATCTGGCCCGCAGAGCAATGCTTTTACAACACGAGATGGCTTTCCTATTCCCATAGTCACTCTGTGCATATCTGTTCACCACACACCTCTGCAGCAAAAAGTTACAGATTCAACACTTTTACCACTGAAAGTGAGTCCTGAATCCACCAGACGGTATGATAGCGTGCCAGCGTGTCAGCATGCCAGCGTGCCAGCGGGTAGCGTCACTCGGAGAGCCCCTCTGGGTCCCCTCTTTGGCAGATCAAGGTAGAGCCGGCACTGCCTGGTCAGATGGGAATGGCACCACCACAACATGAGAAGTTCAGGACTTTCATGTTTGTACTAAATGTGTGTTCAATAATAAAAAAAAACAGACTTGGACCTCGCTGTAGAGATCAAAAAGAACCGCGCTGTGAGTCTGTTTGATAACGTTTATAGACTGCACAGACGCTTCACATGTAGAAAAGGTTATTATTTGAACCCAGCTTCTCGCCACTCCTTTAACCAAGGGCAGGTCAGTTTTAAAGATTAGTGATTAAAACAGGCACTACACTGAGTGAAAGCGTAGGCAATACACCCAGTGCCAATGAGCGCACACACACACTCACACACACTGACACACAGACACACACACACACACACTGACACACAGACACACGCACACAGTGTAAAGATGCTGCAGTACTTACTGTATCCATTGTCCTCTTCTTTCGTTCCGTCGATTGTTCCATCTGCTTGTAACTGCAAATGGAACCCTTGCCGGCTGAACAGCTTGGTTACGATGCCTTTTAGCTGGGGCTCTGTGGAGACATGGAAAACAGAACAGGGTCATTTTGTTCTGTTCCAAACCCGTTCCCTGTCCATAGGGATTGTCAGTGAGGAACCACTCCAGTGAAGACCATGATTATGCACCTCCACACAATACTTTAGGGTAGGAAATGATCATGTATGTTATCATATTGAATAGATTTAAAGATCAATGATTTAGGGGTTGGTTTGTTCCCCTGGATTCTATTAAAGGGGAATCCTCCTAGATTTCATCAGTCACTTATTTTTAGGGGTAACCAACAAGATACCCACAGGATAATCCAGTGCGATTCATCAGGGCGCGGAGGAAACATTTAATCCCAGAGCCTCGAGGGGCAAGACAGTATGTTTCAAGAATCTGCAGTAGTCTAATATATATTTTATTTTTAACTGGCTTAACTGAATTATTAAAAAATATATATTTCTAAATATTAATAACATGCAACTGTGAGTGTGCAGTGACCACACTTTATTCAACCAAATCTGTTTTGTTTGTTTGTTTGTTTGTTTGTTTGTTTTTCTGGTGAAATAATTAATAATAACTTGTGAATACGGGTAATATATCACACCCACACACAATAAACAATGACCTGTATTTGAATATTACAAAAATAAAAAAATAAAATCCAATTAAAAAAAGACGCAAGAATGAATCTATTGCATTCCAGTGGTGTAGTCAGGATGGAAGAGAGTTCAGTTCTGTTTTCTACAGGCAGCTCAGACTCCATCATTCTGCACTGACACACACACACATGAAGACACTTTGTGGAAATACTTAAGAAAGTTTCCTGTAATACATGACTATGTATAATGAGATCCACCGGCACCTTTTCAGTTTTATTTGAACAAAAGAAAAAAAGCTATTTTCAATGCGTGGAGGCTCCACTTTGACTAATCTGGGAAGCACACAGCCCAGGTCTCCATAGAGTTCAGTATTCTGTCTCCATAGAGTTCAGTATTCTGTCTCCATAGAGTTCAGTATTCTGTCTCCATAGAGTTTAGTGTTCTGTCTCCATAGAGTTCAGTATTCTGTCTCCATAGAGTTTAGTGTTCTGTCTCCATAGAGTTCAGTATTCTGTCTCCATAGAGTTCAGTATTCTGTCTCCATAGAGTTTAGTGTTCTGTCTCCATAGAGTTCAGTATTCTGTCTCCATAGAGTTTAGTGTTCTGTCTCCATAGAGTTCAGTATTCTGTCTCCATAGAGTTCAGTATTCTGTCTCCATAGAGTTTAGTGTTCTGTCTCCATAGAGTTTAGTATTCTGTCTCCATAGAGTTCAGTATTCTGTCAAGGACTGACTGATTGAAAAAAAAAAAAAAATTGTTGTGCAAATTTACTATTCAGATAAAATAAATAAATAAACTGTGCCTTTAAGTTAATAAACTTAATTTTAATAAGTGGGTCTATAAATCATGCCTTGGTAGAAATCCTATCTGGATTAGAATGAACACCAATGTGACAAACTAACAACAACAACAACAACAACAACAATAATAATAATAATAATAATAATAATAATAATAATAATAATAATAATAATAATAATAATAATAATAATAATAATATACGAAAGCTATCTTACATAGAAAACAGATGTATTTACTAAGCTTACTTTCAAGTTTGTTATCGACACGACTGAAATAAAACACACCGATTCAAATAAAAGCGTTCAAGTGAGGAATGAATTAACCGCAATAATTCGTTCGGGAGGTGATTTTCCCATCTACATCACAGTATGGTAGTTCATTATTACAGGCAAACACATACAGAAAGGAGTGGTGGTGGTGATGTATTATATCAATAGAAACCTTTACAATCTGTACGCGTTCGGTTTGGTGTTGTTTAACTTAAAATGAGAGAGAGAGAGAGAGAGAGAGAGAGAGAGAGAGAGAGAGAGAGAGAGAGAGAGAGAGAGAACGAGAGAGAGAACAAGACAGTCAATCTGTCTGTCGCCTCACCATTGAAATAGCGAGAATGGTGAAATGGTTGGTGATAATGGTCATGAAATGAACCAAGCAACACATTGAGATCAGACCTGGTCGCCTCCTCTTGCGCTTCTTGGAGCCGAATAATTTAACCCTGGAAAAGACGCTGAGTTTGCTGGTCTTCTCGCACGTCCCCTTGTTTTTAGTGGGACTGCTGACACATTTACAGGCATTGGATTTCTCCCGTTCCCTCGCCTGTCTCTTCTGACGGATCAGGGCGCTGGCTATAGCCGCAGCCATTTCAGCGCGAACAGAAAAAAACCCAAGAACTTAAACCTCTACTCTCCACAGAACAGAAACAAAATAATAATAATAATAATAATAAACCAGAATACTAAGAACACTAATGTAAATCCGAAACACGAGTCACCATTATTGCGCTGCCAAAGATGGTAGCAAAAACAGAGTAGGTCCCCTCAAAGCAAATTATACCTTATCACCTTTTAAGCTTGTTATGCAACACTAAATGAATTATTTGGGCGTATCTAGCCAGCCGTGCATGTCTTGCTGTTTGAAGGCGATTCCACAAACGTAGTTGTGTATTGATTTACACTGTGGAGCTCCCCGATTAGAAAGCGCTAGAACGAGTGTGAAAATGACAAGCGTCAGTCTTCAAAGTATCATTCATTGTCTGTGCAACGCATCCTGCAACCTCCATGTTCCCTACAGATATACGACACTTAAAAAAAACCTTCACAATCCCAACCAGAAAGAGCAAATCCCGTCGTTTGTAATGCGGAGCCAGAAAAAAACACCTGTTAGGCAGGAAGAGAGGCAGAGAGGGATCTGATGCTACCCTCTTTACAGAAAGTGCTGCTTAAAAAAACATCAATAGAATGAAGTGAGTCGGAAAATTAGAAATAGTTGTTGCAGCGCGCCTCTTCTCGTGGTTTCTTTCAATCTTTTTGTTTTAAATTTCAAGTCAAGGTGGCAAAATCCAAAAATCCTCTAAGTGCGATCCCGCTGTTGAGAAGAAAAGTGCGTGCTGTCAGGATACCAGCAATTCAGCTGAGCGGAACTGACTTCAGCATCAAAGAGACTCCGCTGGCTGCAGCAACGGGGAATCTATACGCATAACATATACCTGTCAGTAGGCTGTAGTACAAGAACTACTTATAATAACGAAACTACAAATACAAATAAAACGAAGCCAGAAAGAATCGGGTGATTGGGTTACAAAGCCCACATCTTCTGCAATTGCAATCAAATACAAATCCCATCAAATTCCAAACCGTTGTGAAGACGCTGGTGTTCTCTCATCCCAATACAGTCTAACACACAAGTCGTTCCACATTAATACGTGACGAGTCCCTTTGAGCGGCTCTGGGGGAGACAGCTGTGCGCGGCGCTCTCCTGGTGTTGATGCCCGCTGGCTCTCGTTCGCTGGCTCTCTGGCACAGATCAGCTCTGGAATTAAGCCCACATCTGCTCCCTAGGCTACCCTTGTGTGATTGAGACAGACACCCAAACAAACGTGACTGTGGTCACCAAATACCACGGATCAGACAGACAGCAACTGGGTCGCCACCTTCGATCCCTGACAAAGGCAAACTCTTAAATCCTTCGGGTAGAGGCGGCTTAGCAAGAGCACAGCTGCAACAGCTGAGGAAAAGCTACTGGCTGCACGGTGACGCGCAGTATCTAGTACAAACAGTACTGACTCCCCTAAACCAGCAGATACGGGTTTGAGAATTTATAAATTAACATGTGGCACAAACATCGCCCAGCCCAACTTGTTACACAGCACAGAGGCTTGCTGCATTTGAGTTGCAGTGATAGCTTGTCAAACTGGAATGGAAACGGATACACACACACACGCACACGCACACGCACACGCACACGCACACACACACACACACACACACACACACACACACAGGGTCCTGTGCTTTACGGGTATTCGTGTTTACTATAGAAGTCTACTACCTGCTGTTTTTTTTTAACGGAAGGGTGGTGTTAATTAAATTAAGATGTTCTTTTTGTTCATATGTTGGCCTAGGCATTACCACCCAGCACCGACTTTAACCAACACGGTTACCAGCTTTATCCAAAAAACACATGTCTAACACACATAGAGAACTAACACATGTCTAACACACATAGAGAACTAACACATGTCTAACACACATAGAGAACTATCATCGCATTTAAACCATGGATAATCCTTAAACCTCTTCAAAGGTTTTTTTATTGTATTTTTTAGAATAAACCAAAGTGTGTATTTTAACGGTATAGAGAGAGGATTACGTTATAGCAGGGTTTTTGTTATGCAACTTTACTGGACATATTTACAATGCTATTGGTATTTTGATCAGCCCAAAGAAAAAACCTGCACAAGGGCGCCATCTAGAGCTCTAAACAAAACATGCACCCCAATTAAAAAAAGACAAACAAAAAAAAAAACATGTGATGTTTTGAAGCTAAATCAAATTGTAGTCTGGTCTTTAATTACATGAATACCTCATACCCTCTTTGTTTGCACGATCGTTTTTATTGAAGCAGTAGCGTGACATCGGCACGAAACACGTATCATAGGGTGATAAACAGATACAAAATAAACATGCAAAGTCGGAGGGTATAAAGTATTCATTTAACTTGAATTTTACATTTTAAATACCTAAATAATGTAATCTGCAGTATTAGTGGATACCTTTCCTTACATGTAAAGGTATAGACTGTGCAGGTGGCTGTCTGATATGCAGCCACATACCACTCTCCCTCTCCCTTTCAACTCATCTGTCTGACCGCCCATGCTGAGAAAGGGGTATATTTGAATACACAGTATAGTAAAACAGTGGAAGGTGCAAGCTAAAATATCATTGTAACTCCATGAATATCCCGCTCAAACTCTCAGCCTCAAACCAACACCGATCACCGCCCTGTCACAATTTACTGGGCGTTGCCTCGCTTTGTTGGAAAGAACAATGCTCAATTTTTTTTTTTATATAACTCACATATAATCGGATATTAAAGAAAAAAACTACATTTGCAATTGTGTTTTTTTAAAACTGAATATTATGTTTTTTTTATTGATTCACAAGGGAGCGCTACATGAAAAAAAAAGTATTTTTAAAAAAGGTCGATTAACCTCAAAATAGACATTCAGGGATTTATCACCGTTTGAGAGACACTCTTTTTTTGCGGTAGCCTCCATTAAGTCGACGGGTTAAAACAAGTATGCCAAACTCGATCCAGAATTAAAAGAATCAAACCAATTAGATTCCTGAAAGAGAAATCTGTATTTAACAAAAACAACGTCTCTTCCTGTCGCTGTGAAGTGTTTCTGTCGAACAGCCGCGCTGTGGTAAGCCTGCAGTTTCAGAACCTCGGAGAGCTCACTCGCACGCAGGGCGTTGCTCGCGCTGTGTTTACAGGAGCACGGCAACCTAGCAGTAACTTCAGATTTGAACAGTTCACAGAAAGAACCAATGACACCCACTTTCTAAAAACGACAGAGCAAAACGAACCGCACGATTTCCAACAAACAAACAAAAAACGTACAAAAGGCTTTACTGCTTCGACCCGACTCAACAATCTCGATCAAACTAATACAACAAATAGAAAAAGGAAGAACACAAATCTATTCTTAAATAATATAAAAACAGCATGGTTCAAAGACAGAGCCCAGTCCCAATGCATCTTACCTGATGTCGACCTCTTTAAAGGGAAAGCCATGTTCTCTGAGAAAGGATTGTTAAGCCAAAGCGATCGCAGCCTGCATTTAGCACAGACAGATCCGAAGAAAAGAGCTGCTGGAAAGTTTAAGGCATATTTAAAGTATTCTCCAAGGAACCAGCGCGAACCATCAAGCCCATGCCAGAGCTACAGAGAGATCATTAATGGACATTAGTGACATGTCATTATCAGTTTTAAAAGGCTCATCAATGATTCATTACGGAGCATTGTTGATTTGACAACCGCTGCCCCGGAAAGCATCCGACAAACTGTCAATACTCGCAAAAGAGAATTCACATTTTCAACCCATTGAAGCTGTCACGCCGTTTTCTCGGATTACAAAAAATTACAGTAAAATGATACCCTAATGCACTGCGTAAACTAGTTACACCAAGGCCGGGTCCTTTCTCCAGGATAGCATCAATGCAGATGACGCCGTATATCCACAGCACTTAGTAGCACGAACTTAGCTGCTGTATACTTACACATCCTGCATTATTTATTATACACGCAATGGTCCAACAGTTAGGAATCGGGATACTGCCAAGCTAGCAAAAGTACTGTGCGGTTGTACAGCAGTTTATCTAATCAAAAACAATTATGCACATAGGAAAAGCGACTACGCTAATGCATATGTTATAATGTAAACGTCTCAAGCGAAATGTATGTGACACTTAGAAAATGCACATTGATTACATTCTTTAGCCCTTTGCAACTTTCTACTGACAAATATCATTACACAGAGGGTGCATGACGTCATGAAGTGCCAAAGACGATACATAAATAAATAATGTGTTACTTTCAGATTGTAAACAGTGTTACTTTATTAAGCTTTTGCTCCAGTGGTTTTTTGTTTGTGATAATCAGTAAACAGCTGTTCGAATATCCTTATCATCAGTAGTATTGTTATTACGGAATGTAATCTATAGTCTTTCGGTATTGATTTTTTTCCCCAGTCTCTACAGCATGTAACACCTGTTCTATCCGAACCATAAAATAACACACGCGTGTGCGCGCACACAGCATCAAGACAAGTGAGCTGATAAACAACTCGTGCTCTACTGCAGATCACAGAACGAGTGCGTGCACAGCACACGTGCTGCCGGGCTCCCAGCTCGTTCAAGCAGCTACATAATCGGGTTCAAGAATGTTAATTCATTAATGTAGTCAAAAACGTGGGTCTGGAATATGAATTCTCGTATTGACGGGATTCAAATGTATCAGTCTATTAAATCATCCATCGATGGTAACATGTGCCTCAGTTATATATTCTTGATATATCATTTCATACATTTAATTGGTAAACACATATTAGAAATAACCACAGTAGCCTCTTTCTGTTTAAATAGAATTAAAGCCCATCTTAAACGCAAAGCCATTGCACGTATTCCTCTAAAAAATACAAATTGAAACCGCAAGAGGGCGCCAGTGCCCCGCAGTATAATGATCCATCCAAGCTGTTTTTTATCTTTCTTTGCTGTATTGTTTCAATTGGCTTTAATGTTACTTTTTTTAACTCCACCGCAAGAGAAAGGCACGTCTTATAGACTATTTGTGGCCTGGTATTAGCGGATCTAAATCTAATAATTTGTTTCAATTAGCTTCGATTTAATTTTACTTGACTGATTGATGTTCAGCGGTCGCTAAGAATGAATACAGCTAGCCTCGGGTTCGTTTTTTACTCTTTGTACCTGTGAGGGAGGGTGCTTTTGGTGAGGGTGTCTGCGTTCTGTTCCTCTCTCAGCTCCACTGTACAAGACCTGACTTATTGCTGTCTGTCTGTGTTTTACCAGTGCTGGTACACCTTTGAGTCTCTTTGTTTGGTCTTACAAACCTTGTGTCGTCCACTGCTCTACAGTTTAACAACACCTTGTCTGCCTTTGTGAGTGCTATTTATAAAAACAGCTTACATAGTGTTTATATTTAGCACCTGAAACGCTATTTAAAAACAGGCAATTATCCCAGTGTTAGTGAGACCTCCCAGCAGGATTTCCATGCACTTCCGTGGCTCTGAATATCTCCGGAGGGGGTAGAGGAGTGAGTCTGCACTGGGACTGGCAGCTGTCTCGGGAAGCCTTGCAGTGGGTGCGGGCACTCGCTCTGAGCCCCACTCAGTGACCTCCACCCCTTCCTGGGGAGGTCCCCTTGATCGCCAGTAGGGGCGCTGTTCCCTAAGCAATAACTGTTCTGAACACTTTCAGTGCTGCTGAACTACATGCATGAAAACATCACTCTGACCACGCAGGGGCTTTTTTTATTTTATAATTTTTTTTATTTGTTTATTTAGCAGACGCCTTATCCAAGGCGTCTTACAGAGACTAGGGTGTGTGAACTATGCATCAGCTGCAGAGTCACTTACAACTACGTCTCACCCGAAAGACGGAGCACAAGGAGGTTAAGTGACTTGCTCAGGGTCACACAATGAGTCAGTGGCTGAGGTGGGATTTCAACCGGGGACCTCCTGGTTACAAGCCCTTTTCTTTAACCACTGGACCACTCAGTCTCCAGAAGTGTGCTGGGTGGGAGTCCTGGGAGACGCAGCTGTGCTTCCAGGAAACCACACATGGCTCCCCGCCCTCCCTTCAGGAAAGAGCAATACAGAATGAATCAAATAAATAAAGGCAGTGGATTGCAACAGCCCCCCTTTCGGCCAAGCACATCTTTAAATAGCAAGGTAGAACTGACAGCCAGAGGTAGGGAGTCATGTGGGTGTTACTGGAGCCCAGGCTTACTCCCCTGGGCAGTATTCCAAGAACTGTAAAAACATCCATCCATCTATCTATCTGTAGCACTTTTAGTTAAATATGATAGAAATTAGATACAACAGGGTACATTTACACCCAGTCTGTCCCTGCTACTGGTCTATCAAACAACATGAGCATCAATACAAGTTACATTCTAACAATATACAGTAATGCATTGCATTTCGAGATCCACCCTTATCTACAGGACAGGGCCTGCCCTCTCCAGCCAGGCAGAGAAACATTGGGACTGGATGCCACGTGGAGTGCGATGTTACTGCACAAAGCGCACACTAGATGGCAGTGCTGCTGAGCAGGCACAATGCTGTACTGCACATTCACGGTGATGTAATGGTATTTCAGTGAGTTGTCAAGGGTATAATGTCTCACCGTTTGATGATCACACTGCATTTTTTAACCCTGCAATAAAAATACTTATTGTAGGTGTTACAAACCAGCACAGTATATATCGCCACTGGGAGAGGGACTGAATCTGTAGTTTTCGTTTTCATTTATTTAACTAAGATTTTAAGCTTAGTACATGTGTTTTTCAGATACGGAAAAGATGACACTTTTAGGTCTTTTTTTATTGAAACAGCACTGAATTGAAATACAGCCCTTATTTAAAAGAAATCAGTTAAATAGGACTGTTCTACAGATTCTTTCAAACAGAAACACACCAAGCAGATCATTAAAGAAAAGCAACCGTCCTAACTGCTGCTGTAAAGAATGGGACGAGCTGCACAGCAGAACTTGTACACGGCTGATGCTCATTTAAACATCGACCCATTCTCCTCTCTCTCTCTCTCTCTCTCTCTCTCTCTCTCTCTCTCTCTCTCTCTCTCTCTCTCTCTCTCTCTCTCTCTCTCTCTGATGGCGGCTCTGTTCCAACGAAAGTCACTCAAACTGCGTCTCAGACACAGAACAGAACGACTATTTATTTTTAACAGGAGTGACGCTTGCATATCCTCGGGGAATTCTCATCATTGTGTTTTTCCTAAGAAAGGCTGTGCTAAAAAGCTCAAGGTGACTGAATTTTTGAGAACCAGGCCCGAGCGCCCGAGTGAAACTGCAGGCAATGTCCAGCACGGAAAGGGAGTGAACTTTAACCCTTTCCAGACTCGAACCTCAGTTACCTACAAGAAATCCCAGCATTTTAAACAAACCCTCTCCAAATCACTGTTGTGGTTTAGATTGACACAACAGAGTTTGTTTTCCAGATTATGAGTGGAATATTAAACGCCACATGCGCCTCAGGTTTGAAATGAGGACCGGTTTGTTTCCATTAGCAGCAGACTGAGGTGAAAAGGGTCTGAACTGGGACTCTGTGAGTCTCGATTCGGCCTGCGGTCACGATGGAGTTCCAGCCAGAAGCAAAATGGAATGAGGTGGAGTGATTTCCTGAAGCCCAATGGAGGACTATTATGATAAAGCAGTAGGGCTGCAGGGTAGAGGGTAGAAGGCATGTTCTCTGGACGGGGTCAGGGGTCAGGATTATCATTCATGTACACTGCAGTGCTGGAGCACACAGTCCACAGGTACCATGGCAATCGCAGAGGTTGCCATGGTGACCACTGCCTGCACCAATGACGAGTGGGTTGTGTGTGGGGGGAGGTAACTGTGGCTAAGGTAACCTTTGCAGTCCTTTTCAAGAGCTTTCTCTTAATGCTCGTTATTAAAAATCACATGAGCATGTCCGCGCTGGCATTACATTAACAGCCCTGTCATCTCCAGTCCCTCTGGCTCGCTGATTAAAATCAGGGTCTGTGACATCATATTATCAAGCAGCAGCTTGCTGGCAGTGACAGGCGTGTGTGTGAGTGTGAGTGTGTGTGTGTGTGTCAGTGTGTGTGTGTGTGTCAGTGTCTGTGTGAGTGTGAGTGTATGTGTGTGTGTGTCAGTGTCTGTGTGAGTGTGAGTGTGTGTGTGTGTGTGTGTCTCTGTGTGTGTCTGTCAGTGTGTGTGTGTGTGTATGTGTCTCTGTGTGTGTCTGTCAGTGTGTGTGTCAGTGTGTGTGTGTGTGTGTCAGTGTGTGTGTGTGTGTGTGTGTGTGTGTGTGTGATAGCATTAGGCTGGGAAGGGCCCTTTCCTACTGGGGCAGCTGTGGAGCCTTAGACTTCCAGGATCCAAGCACATCCTGGGACCAATGCCTGGGCGCCATAGCAACCACATAACCACACTGCTGTCCCATAAGTATCATGTCAAGAGGATTTTCTTCTAGGAAGCAGGAGTTGGGAAAAGGCCTCAGACTTTATAAATAATAATAATTAAATGAGTCACCAATCCTCCACAATATTGATTTGGATCAGAGCCATGCTCGAGTGCAATCCTTTGAAAGCGAGGAGCAGGAGGTGAAGAATTGACTAGACTCCTGTGGAGGAGAAGGCCTTGGTTAAATCTCAGGATGAGGCTGAGGGTTTTTTAATGAAACAGACAGGAGGTTTAAAATGTAACTACTTGTCCATGGAGTTAACAGTCAATGCAGCTAAACTGCACTCCTTAAAGTTAAACCTCAGTCCTCTGCGGCTGTCTGCAGTATAACTTTATCTCGCCCCCCCCCCCCCCCCCAGGCTGTCAGAGGTAACCTGTCCTTCCTGTACATGCGGAATGAAGGTCACCCTACATTCCAGAACGCCCGTGATGACGCAAACCTTCCGCAGAGCCACATGGCATTCGGCTTCTCATTCATGTTTTGGAGGTATAATGAGAATGTGCTGCCGGACTGTGTGTGTGACTCACGGCTCCCTGGGCAGCCCAGGTGAAGCGGGTTGGGTCGCGGCTCCAAGGAGAGAGGGAACTTGACAGGCTCTGCTAATTCAAGCCCCCCGAGATGACATCCTTATCTGGTCGAAATATTTTTAAGGCTTCTTTTTAATGATTTCCCTTTAATGTAACAAACATCTGTTCAGACTGAGTCATGCAACTGAAACATGAACTATTTAAAGATTTCAGATTAGTTATTACAGGCTCTACAAATTAAGGCTGTAAGCAGTATAATCGACTGAGTAAGGTTTCACATTATTCTTGCAATACAAACACATTTATTGGTGTAATTTATGGACATTTTCGAAAGGAAGCACTATATGTAATTAGTTACTCAACACTGTACACAACACACATTTCTGCAGACAGTGCATTCAAATGGAATTAACACTCCCATTGCACAGCACTTTGAGTTTAATGAGCCACATATTATCTTAGGATAACCGTGAGCTCAGTTAAGCTCACAGAAAGAAACGAGAATGCCTCCATCTGCTATGCAATGCCCTTTTTTTTATTTGCATTAATAGTAATTATGATCTATTCCTGTACTGGAGTGGCTGTTTCTATCACACAGTGAAGAACACAAACCCCAGCAGAGCTTTACTGTGCTGGAAAGGGAAAGGAGGGCTCTGCTGTTTACACTAACAGGACTTTATCCACCCTGCTCTTGGCTGCAGTGAGCATCTCGCATCTGTTTTCACACAGGCAGCTCAATGCACCAGTTTAATAAATTAATAAATAACTACGGAAATAAATAACAGCCTTGTTTGTCAAAATAAACTTGTCATGTCCCGGCAGCCGGGTGTGTTGCCTGCTCAGGTCACAGCCTTGTGTTGATCTAATTTGATTCAATTAAGCAGCTAGCAGATGCACAGACAAAGTTTAACAAACTAAATAAAAATAAGATGCTATACTCAAGAGAGATACTCATTAACATTTCTCATAATATATTTATAGAACTCAATTATATAACTAAAATGGTCTACTGCAGCATTTGTCCGGCACATAATCTTTTTTGTTTTTCAGCATTTACTCTTAAGTTGACTTCTCCACCTGCATGCCATGCTGCATATTGGAAGCTGCTTTCTGTGTGATCAGGTGGGGTCCTAATTGCTGTAACACAGGAAGATGAAACCACCAAACTTACAGTGTTGTGTCAGGTGAAAACAAAACCTGGAAAACATGGGGATGTTTTATAAAACCTTGGCTTTTATACCAACGTCAACCCTTCTTATGGACTTTGGGTCATATTTATAAAGACATCAAAACTGTAGTTTGCTACTGTAACAGGGCAGAGGCAGGCGAGCGAGCGTCTTAACCAAAATGCAAAAGAGCCGGGCTCCTCTGCATGTGTAGTTTGAGAGCTTCTAACCTCATCTCAGCGACGGGACAGGACAGAGTCTGTAATCAATGCAATAACTAGCACTGCATGTGCCATATTACATTGATAAGGCTTATAAAAAAAGTTTTTGACTGTGCATCACGTGGAGGTCAGCAAGGGGTCTTTTCTCGATACTTTCACTACAGAATTGATTAGCTGTATATAGGTAACGAATTTCCCAAGCTTAGAAATAAATCTCTTCTAGGAGCTAGATGGCCGGTGCCTTGCTGCACAGTAAGCAGGAGACAGTAAAAGGTCTAATTTGTAGCTTCCAAAGAACGAATGAAGAAACATTGCTCCATGAATATTAATGTCTCAAACATAACAGCACAACAGGCCAGGGCATCTAAATTATCCCAATGAGGGCAATAAAGCTTTCCTGCAGGAAATCAGCATGATTTAGAGACATCGTAATATCGTTTTGAAGACGGATATCGTAATGAGGCCAGGAAGAACTGCTAAATAAAATTACAGGGCCATTATGGAAATAGAGGACAATTGAATTAGGCTTGTGGTTTGTCTTCTGGTAGTCTGTGCTATCAGGGATATTGGAAGCTAGTTTAGCAAGGTTACTGTAACTTATTTATAGCCCCTGCAGCCGCAACACCTGAGCTTGTAATCACAGGGTTGGGTCTGGTTTGTATTTCAATGCCAGTTGTTCCCTATGGGTTCCTCCAATGCTTCGGAGTAGTGGAGATGCCAGCTTTGAGATGAGATGAGAGTTTCAGAGGCTAGGTGGCCCAGAGGACTAATTCAAAAGCCCGGATCAAACTTTGCTCAAGTCCCAAATGAAAGCAGTTTGGTGGTCACAACCTATACAAGACGATGGTAAGGCCACAACAAAGACCATCCCAATATTCAACACATCTGTCAAGTAGATTTAAAGGACCTGGTAATAGATTTGTATTGACCCCTTTACCTGGCTTTGCATTGAGTTCACTGGAGATCCTACATACCTGCACTGAACAGCATTCCGAATTCCATTCAAATTCTAAGAGCTTTCAATTCTGCCAGTCCCACCTACTCCATGTATATATAGAGGGAGGGAGAGAGTAGCTGGGGTTGGCAGAATTATAAGGTTATATTGTCATGAGGAATGCAGTCCAATGCAGGTTCTTAGGATCTCCAGCCAAACTCAAAGCATCTCCAAGCAAGAAAGACTCAGAAAACAATTTGAATAATTCAGCATGGCTGCAACAGAACCCAGAACCATTCAGAACAGATTCAAACACAATGCGATAAAACACAATATTTTATACACAGTAACCTTTTAATTCATCAGCACTGCACAGCATACACACGATACAGTCCTGAAAATGAAATATCAGTACTACTGTACTGCAGAAGATATGACATTTTTAGATAAAGCGTTTAAAAATACAGCAGCTGTGGTGCATTGCAGTTTTCCATTGTTATTCTAGACAGCTAGGATTGGGTTTAAGTCTTTCTTTAATACGCTTTCTCTTATACCTGTCTTCAGGACCTTAAAAGAGTGCTATACAAGCCTTTAAAATACTTTCCTTCAAGCAACATTATCTCTAGCATCCTTTTGTTTCTTCAGCACAAGAAAAGGAGAACCAGTAATAATTATGGTTTGCTAATAAGAGGTAAGGAGATAGAGATCGTCAAACACCTAGTCACACACACTTAAATCCTGAACTAAGATAGTAGACAAATGTTTCAGCTTGTGCCAAAGCTGCTCCCGCTATGATCTTTCCATCTTAACCTTCCCACTGTAATGCACCAATAGAGAGAGAGAGAGAGAGAGAGAGAGAGAGAGAGAGAGAGAGAGAAATATGCCAGATGCTCTTTTCAGGCAAAGTTAAAGCTGTTTTGTCGATCACTCGCACTAGATAGCATCCTGAACCTGCAGATATTGGGTGTCTCTTTGGACCAGATAAGGTCAGCTGATCCCTCTAAAATAACCTGCCAACACAAACAGCTGGGGAGGAAGGAAGTGAGGGAATACCAGAATTAATCACAGCTCAAATATCACCACGTACCAATATTACCATTGTGAACCTCCCTCATTTAAACCTCGGGGACAGGGGGCGCATTCATCAGTGTTACTGCATGTGGAGTACAGTGATGAGAGTATTTTAAAAAGTTTAGATCCGCTAGTGTGATCTATTGTGTGAACCGGAGACCGGTGAGGTGAAAATGAAAGCACAGCGTGTATCCAGAAAATAGAGCTGTTTTCAACAGCTTCATTTGATAAGTACAAGAGAAACAGAAAGAAGAGCAGAGAATAATATTGAAGTGCAGTAGGGTATCCTGTTAATATCGGGTATTATAAGAATTATTATTATTATTATTATTATTATTATTATTTTTTTTTTTTTTTTTTTTTTTTCACAGACGGTGGTCACAGCGAAGCATGGAGTAGACCACTGGCCTTGTCCAATAAGAGGAGCCCCACAGACCCCACGGTCACGCAGGATCCACCCTGACCTCCAGTCTGTCCTGAAACACTTTGTAAAACACCAGCACTTCACACAGCTTCCCACCACAGCCCCTGGTTTGAGTGGAGCAGCTTACTGTGTCCTGTTTCTACTCATCAAATCACCCATCATCGCGATATAGAGCAAGTCTATCTGGAATTGCATTATGTATTAGCTTTTACTGCACTGTGCAAGAGTACAGGAACTCGCACAAAACATGCTGAAACAATACTGGGGATGGTTTTTAAGACCAACCTTGCAAACCGAGAGAAAGCATAACAGTTCAGGTAGAAATAACATCACCCAATGTGAAGAGAATCTGTGGGTAAACCATCAATGAAAGCACCAGACCCCCAGGACCTGCGCTTCTCCCAGAAGAACCAGTTGCTGTCTAACCTGAAACCTTTTTCTTATTGCGCGCTGGTGTAAATGTGATGTGAACGCAGATCAAATCCACGTCTAATTGTTTCAATCTGCATATCAAATAGATTGGAGCGACGGGGGACTCTCTGGGTTGGTGCCAGCTGTTTCATTGCCTTCTGAACGACTGAGAAATACAATTACATACCATTTCCCGTCCTTGGCTTACATCGTTACAGGCAGCAATGCAGAAGAAACTGATGTGCGGATGCTTTTACAAGCGTTCAGTGAACAATCCATATTGCAGTACGTGCTGCAATTTCCATTTTATACAGAACCAACTGAAGCTAATTACATTCTAGAGGGCTTTGTTCTATTTAATCAACAGTTTGTCGACTCACTGTGGTATTAATATCCTCCACTGTTATGCTTATACAGAATATGCACAGGCTTCCAGATTATAATGCACGATATGTATCTCCTAATATATATATAAAATGAACATAATTTAGATATTTTATTTAACATCATGTAATCAAAGAAACTACCTCCTAATGATATTGCAAAAGTCTACCAGAAGCCATAATAGTAGTACAGTATTTCATGTTAGACTTCGAAATGTCACATTTTTCTATTTTTGTCAGTTTTTCATTAAGTATATGGAAAACTACAAAGCTGTCTGTAATTTAATATGTTAACGTTAGATTATTCAGCAGGTTTCATTCGACTTTATGAAGCAAAATGAGTTAACTACAGGGTGACGCAAAACTTTTGGCCACAGCTGTACAGTCAGATTCACTTGTCAAGGGTAGCCAGACACGCTGAGAGTGGAAGTCCTCCATTGACAATGGCCTTCCCAATCAGGAAGGATTATCTGTGCACCTCACAGACCATCAGAGGAAACTTAAGAATGGCAGGAGATCCTACTGATAAATCAGAGGACACAACCAGTTCAGCAGCAAAAGCACAATGTTTGGTTTTAGCGAGGCTTTCTCATTGCTTTGTAAATGCAGCTCCACTTCAGAAAAAGTTAACTAACTTGGACGGACAACAGCGGTGTGGTTATTTGAGTGTGACGGCTCCTCACTGTGCAGTTATCGATTCCTCCACTGGGAAAGGCTCCAGGAGTATCGACAGTACACAAAGACTGGGCATTTCTACAAGGATTCTGTGCATTAACTACATTGTTAATATACCTGCCTGTTTCCACTTTCTCCACGGCTGATAAAATATAACTCTTTCAATCTGGGTAAACCTTTGCACCCGCTGTAGGTTACAGTAGGTCAACAGTCAGGCATGAACAATCCAGTCTACAGTACATTGCACTTCTATGTTCTGCTGTACAGCAAGTGTGAAACGTATTCATCTTAACCCCAGCCCCAGTGTTCTTCTATCAACAAGCACTGCCTTGCTTCTGTCTGCCTGACCTAGTTTGCCTTGTCTGCATTAACTGTCTGAAATGCTCTGTCTTTAAGACAATGCGCCTGCAGGACGTTGCATATTCTTAAGTGTATCATAATGATCTTTCACTTTCTGCAGCATCAGTTTCACTCAGCCAGCCTCTACTGCAAATCAAGGACCCTTTTCCCCTCTTTCAACCAATAATCTAGACATGCAAATGGCTGGTTATATAACACAGGCCCATACAGCTTTATTATTTGTCAAATGATCTGCTGGTGCACTGCATTCGACAGTTAACTCTGCTTGCTATTCTGCACACACACGCTGTGCTCACACACAGCTACAACAAGCTGCTAGCTAAAGACGGCTGCCAACATTCGCAGCGCCACATTTCGAACTATAAACTGCTTACAACACTGGCTTGCTTTGCAAGGATGTTGTGTTTTTGAAATCAATAACGAGGAAGCAATCCCAGTTTAAATATTTAGGAATGTGATAGTTGATCGCTTGCAGGAAGCAAGGCTCTGGGTTCCACTGGTGTGGTTTTAGGAATTCAACCAATGGCTTCAACCTTGATGACACAAGAGTTTCTGGTTTGCTAAAGGAGGTCATGGGGCTTCTATTACCCCACAAATGTGAATACATGAGTATTGACACCCAATACCACATTAGGGGAAATTTGAAATGGGGCAAAACAATAATCAAGCCGAGGCAAAACAAAACCTTTTATCGAAATCCAATACAGCGCAAATTCAGAAGACAAAAGCTTTTTGTCCAAATGGTGACATTTAAACATTTCTCTTGATTCTGCAAGGTATATAAGATCAAAAAGCATTTTGATGCAAAAATATGCAACTTATGCATTGAGAATGCACTTATTATTACACTTTACTATATACTCTAGAAGACCTGCGAGTCCTGTAAGTGAATATAAAGCAGGACCACATTTTATTTACATTAAAAATAAATGTTTTGCTTCGGTGCAACATCTGACAAAACCTCCAAGTGAATAACGTTCCCTGGGCGTTTTGTGCAGTGCTTTGTTTTCACCATCACTGAATTGAACAGGGCTGCACTAATCCAGTCTCTTAACACTCCTAACACTAGAGCTACCAGAGCCGTCAAACTACATGATGGGAGAAATCGGGTGTCACCACGAATCAGAATGAACAGGACAGAGAGGGAGAGCCAGGGAGCCAGCCAGCAGCTCCGCTCCTTACATAACACCAGGATTGTCTCTGCTTATCACTGCACCTGCCTAACCCCTTCCACACTACTGCAGCTCTTTGCAAAACTGCAGATCAAGTCTGGGATTATATAGCGCCTCTATAAACTCGCATTGAAAAAAAGTGTCTCTCTAGAAAAATATCATGGCGATAGCAGTGCTGACGTTATGAAGCTACTAAACGCCCTCCATTATTTTCGCCACAAGGTCAGTTCAGTGATTTATTCAGTTTTTAATATGTAAGACATTTCATATCCCAGCAGGCTCGGCAGCAGGCAGGAAAGCAGAGGGGCCCAAGCTTTCACTGGCACTGCCACTCTCTTTCAATCCCCAAACGCCTCACAAACATCTGACTCTCCAACACAGTTTATTAAGCCGCTAAAAAAAGGCTCGTGTTTAGTATTTCCATGCCAACAAATCAACCAATTCCTTCGCACATTATGCATGCTAATTCAAGCTACAGTTTCTAATCAAATACCTAAGAGAGGAATCTAAGCATAAATATTGTATGTTACAGTGCCACACTACTGTGGGTTTCAGAACATAAATACTCATAGGTGGCCACTGAGAGCAAACATGAAAGCTGAACTTGATAAAACTATTCAACAAGATGCCCCAAACCAACAGTGCTAGCAGATTGCCTTGCTTATGGGTTTCAGATGGTGTGTTGCTTTGACTCACCCATTTCTGCTTGGGGATGACATGAAGGAATTGAAGGATATTCTCCTAGTGAACCAGGACCAACCTGTATCCAGACCTCATTGACTCCATGCCCAGTGTCGTCAGGCACTAAGGGACAGTGACAGCCAGCCAGCTCCACACTAAGCAGTGTGTTCATGGGGTCCTGTTCTCATCCTGCCCCGGCAACAGCAATCCCAAGAAAACAATCTTTTTTCTTCATTCTGCAGTTGAAATTATTGCATGTATCTGCATCAAGCATTGTAGAGGGATTTCTCTACCTGTGGTCTAGATTTGGGACAAAAATCAAACCAGTTACAGTACAGTCCAACACTTTTAATGCCGGTATACCACCGTGAGGGTATCTTTGGAATTTCTCCCAGGACTTACTATCTTGACCCTGGAGTTCGCAGAGGGCTAAACTGATGGTATCTGCCTCCTTATTTGGTCTACAGTCCTTCCAAATAACTTAATTGCTTTGTGAAAACCTTAGTCCTCAGCACCTCCCTAATGAAAACAAACAAATGAGTATAAACCTGTGTGGACAACAGGCCCTGACACGCAGACTGATCACGTCCAATCACGCGGTGAGGGGGGAGGAGAGAAAGAGAGAGAGAGCAAACGAGAGAGAGAGAGAGAGAGAGAGAAAGAGAGAGAGAGAACGATGAGAGCACACTTAATTAAACGCTAAATGATACAAGCTAATGGATCTGGCACCGCCGTCTTCCCTCGTTTCACAGGCCTCGTAATGATTAGCAGCTTAGTTACTGTTGTACACGTTTTTACATGTCGTTTGTCCATGGAGACGTGAGACCCAAAGAGCTGGAATGAAAACACAGCCTCTGTGCTTTATGTTGATGCTGGCGAGGAGAGAAAATGAAAGAATGAGAGAAAAACAACCAAAAACAGAAAAACGACAAGAGGGACAACATGCAATTAAACTTCACAGGGAGCGAGATGGCTGGCCAAGCAGCACTGTGCTGGCTCTAAATATTTAATGCTGCTTTCGGTATTGTGTGCCTGTACAGCATATGAGGCAATGCATTCATTTTGTTGTCACTTAGTTGCTAAACGTTGATACAAGGGGGTACAGTGAAGAGAGGAAGTCGTTTTTGGTTTTGGAGTCAGGTTCTGTTCTGAGGCAGACGCTAAGTTTCGTACGTATTATATTCAGGACTCTCATCAGGGAATGACAAGGTTTAGGGGTTACCTATAAAAGAAGCGCACTCGCGGGATAGCTGACCCGACATCTTTTCAAATTATGCATGCAGTTCTGAACAGTGTATACCGAGGAACCCATTAAACAATCTCCTCAATTCTATCCCATGGGTTTCATTTGCAGATGAAAATCAGTCTTTTAGGCTTGCAAGCAAATCTCCCAGGAGGATTAGATTCATGACGGGGTGTTGTTCTATCAGACCCTCACACTGTAAGCAGACTAGAACCTTCCCAAGTACCTATGGAGAGGGTGGCAGGCAACAGCACTGGTGATGGTGATAGGGAGTAACCACGGCAACGGCATCGTCATTCAGTATAGGGTCTGGATAGTACACCACACTGTCCTTGAGATTAAATACACTTCCAGCCGTTTTAGAAGAAAAAAGAAAACAGTTCTGTGAGTAAATAAGCTGCATAAATGTACTTTTTTTGTCATTTATAAATTCAGTCACGTCGATGTGAAGCTGCAGTAAAGCTAAATAATAGATATGTAGCCCTCTCTCCCTCTCTGAGAGTTAATCAGTGTTGCTGCCTCCTGGAAAAATCCAAAAATATTATACAGCAGGAAGAGAACGACCCAGAAAATAAAACAGGGGTGACAGTTTACAGAGGGGCACATTTTTTAAGCTTTTGCTCTGGTACACATGAAGGTTCACATCCAGCCCCAGGGGTAATAACAGGCCAGTCCAGGTTTTAGTTCCAACCTCTAATATGCTCTGAGATTTTGGATAGCCTGTGGTAATTATTCTGTGCACACCAGAGCTCCAAAACAAATTAAATAAAGACAGCAAAACATTTATTACTTCAGGATCGGCTTGGAACAAAAACCTGTTCTGTTAATGGCCCAGAGGACTTCAGTGGGACTGTAGTACAAATCCTGAACACTTCTGAAAGGAAAACTATTCAACACAGCAAAACGAGAGTTTTGTTAAAGTGCTACTTGCATCGAAACTAACTCCCCCTGCAAGGTGTTATTGTTTTCTTTTTATTAATGGCATTTGTGGTTCCTATCTAGAACACTCTTGCAGCAATGTGGTCTGTAACACCAAGTAACTTGAGCTCCAGTGGTTTCCATGGGAAGTTTCCCGATCATGAGTCAACTACATTTTTTAAATATCCTCCCAAGAAATGCCAGGTGCCGCGTTTTTCTTCAGAACTTAAAAAACACCCTGGCTGTTCACAACATGGTGTTGTTTTAAATCACCTGACACTGAATCACGTTTAAACAGTAACTGATTCTCACTCTTCGATCCGAACAAACAAAAGAAAAAGGATATACTGATGGGAGAAAGAAATGCTGACAATTACATACAACCTAAATGTAACACAAAAGCAACATCAGATGTAGTCTGGCTTTGGCTAGAAATCAGAATGCATACTATCCTGACCAGTGTCTGTTGGAATCATTCAATCAAGTTAAAGTCGTTTCTTACAATGAGGATACCTTTAACAGATATATTTGTATGTACTTACATATTTGATATTAAAATGGCTTTGTCGTCAGGCTCAGAATGAAACAATGCATTGTAAGTAGTGCTGTGTTATAATGTACTTGAAACACTGGAGACATATAACTGGGAGGACATTCCTTTAAGAAATGCCCTGGTCATCTGATTCACTTCCCTTTTAAAAAAAATAATCTCTTACCCCCACTAGAAAGGTCAACATTAATATCGTAAAAAGGTAGGGCATATTATTATTTTTTCAAGTAAAACTAAACAGATCGTCAGTACCCAGAAGCTGTAGCCTACATTCCCTAAACGCAGTGAAGCATAATCAAGCCTGCATGTCCACGGATGTCCTCTGGTGTTTAGTGTGCCGCCACTCCTTGGTTAAATTACATTTCCCGCCACTGTCAGGTACATCTAAAAACACAGACTCAAACTTGACCTGTAATTTTGTGAACCCAGGCGACCTGAGATGAGAAATCCAGCACAAACAAGCCTTTTTTTTTGTTTACAAACCTGTCTGGCAATCTGAAAAGGAATTTAACAATAATAAACTTAGCACTATGGATATCAATCTTATCAAGAAGTATCATTCTCCGGCATGCATGATTTGCATTATCTGCTGCACAAACTCAAGTCAAGGCAACCCGTCGTGCATGGCAAACAAGATCCCCGGGCCGGGCTTCGATGAGCTACAAGCTGCAGCGAGCGCAGACTGACCGAGGAGCAAAAGCTGGGAGGAAGGGCAGGAGGAGAGGGGAGGGGGGAGGTGGGCAAACCCGCACGGGAGAGGGAGGGAGGATGTGCTGGTGTCACAGCAAGGAGATGCATCATTATCACCATCATCATCATCATCATCATCATCAATACCATCATCATCATCACCATCATCACCATCATCATCACCATCATCATCTTCATCATCATCATCATCATCACTACAACACACAGTCATGGAGCAGCAGGGAAGCAGAGGGGGGAAGGAGGGGGGGTTAACTACCAGGGTGGATGCTAGTTAAGAGTAGCAAGCATGTCCAAACAGGCCAATACGCCAAACGGGGCAGTGTAATGATGTGAATTGCAAATTATATAAAAAAAGAAGAATTTAACTTAAAACGAAACTAAGAATCAAGAAATCAAACTAAAAGATCATTATCAAGTCCTCTTTAGCTGCAGCCGCATCATTGTAAGGCCCCTCTTGGCTGGTACAAGTACATGCGTCTCAATATGCTAGGTGTCCCATCTCAGATTGTTTTTTTTTTTTGGAGAAAGACAAGCAAGGGGAACGCGTGCCGGCGTCCCGGTGCATTCGCCAGGTAACGAACAAACAAAGCACATCATTGATGAGGAACATTGAAAATAATCAAATAAATAAAAAAAGCAAAATGAAACAGAAACATGGATCGTTAGCACACAAACCTTCGGGCTCTGTGTTTTCTTTGAGGTTCACTTGCTTCAGGGGGCAGCAGAAGATTTCGTGACACTTAGCCCGAAAGGGGGACTCTTTATTCCTTATATCCGCTGAATGGATGGAATCCTGCCGCAGCATAATGTACTCCTGGGTACCTGCCTGGGCTGCGTCATCCTGAACTGTGGTCACACCACAACAAAATGAATGGAGTTAGAGAGCTCTCGCCAAACAAAACACAACACAAGCACTGCTTACTGTAACTCATTGAAAGAAAAAAAAAATACAAGAAGCTAACCAAAGTATAAAACAGTGACTAACAATGAATGAGTACTAGGGGAAGCAGGTCTACGAGAGAGAGAGAGAGAGAGAGAGAGAGAGAGAGAGAGAGAGAGAGAGAGAGAGAGAGAGAGAGAGAGAGGAGAGAGAGGAGAGAGATGCGCCAACAGTCAGTGAGGAAAAAATAAACCCCTGATATATTAGAGATCCTTTAATAGCATTCTTAAGGTGACTGCTGGGCCACCCAGACACCTTTATATTTTATTAAGGTGCTGCATATGTTTCTGGGTTTTGTTTTATTGCTTTTTAAAGAGTTTTTTTTTCGAATGGTGTACACCTTTGAAATAAATCTGTAAGCATACATACACAGTAAAGTTAGTCTGTACTCTTTGTTATACTGCAGTAAGTACCTCATACAGCACATGCAACAAGGTAGATCTTTATGCAACTTCAAACTACTGTGATGTTATTTATTTAATGTATATACTGTATATAAATATACAGTATATACGCATATTTACCGTCAGCAGGAACCTAATGAAAAAAGGGGTTAATATCTGAGCCACAATCGTCACAGGTATCAATCTACATGCTTTTGTCTGTCTGTCTGTCTGTCTGTCTTTGATAGATGGACCAAGGGCAGCCACTCGGACAGCCGCTGAATTCCTAGCGCTAAACAATCCTTGCTTTGCAGGTTTTATCAATTATATTTATAGTGCCCAGTGTTGTATCTATTTTTGCTATTATTATTTCTTTCTTTCTTTATTTTGTGATAGATACTTCAAAGCCATCCTGTAATCCTGCCAAGCGGTGAAGATGCCTCAAGCTAAGCTTTATAAAGCGTGTTATAAAAATAACCTCAAATACTTCACTGATAGTAAAATAAATTCATTCCAAGCATTTCCAGAATGTATAGGGGTCTCAATCAAGTAGCTCACAAATACTGTTTCTCTGACATCTCTGAAGAAAAATATTTAAGACAGACACTTCAGAGGGCGAGTGAGAAAAGCTACCTGAATCCTCTACCTGAGCTCTCTCCCAGAACAGTAGGTCACCCGATCATTACCCGATTTCTTTTTATAAACTAGGTGCTACGTTTGTTGTGTCCAACGATAAATGTTTAAGCTACATGTGTGGAACTTTTGAATATTGGAATCAGTAAACGGAAAATTTACTAGCGTAGCAGCTGGGATCGTGCGCGCTCGTTTGCAAACATCAAATACGTTTCCTTACAATCGGCCGAGCAAATCAGAGCCTGTCATTAATAGTGGGTGTGGCCATGTAGATCCTGCACGCAGCTGAGTGGAAACGGGCGTCTTGTCTGGTGTTGAAGGTTCCTGTGATCCAGCCCACTATAGCTTGTTTGTTGGTCAATACAGACACTGCGTTGAGGGACAATCCGGTTGCACCATCATACCCCTTATGAAGTCACTGAGATGCCTCTGTTTTCACTGGATCACCTGACACATCACATGACCACATACACATTTGTCCTTATGACTTCATGATGAGGGTGTATGATATGAAACAGGAATGGAAACAAGACACATATCACACAACAGTTTCACCCATCCAAGGTTTGAATACAAGCTTGATCTGCCCTCCAATTAGCTACTGTTAGATCATTTAGAAAAGCAAATGGGGAGGAGGGGCAGCACATATGTAACACTTGCATGCATCTCCATGCTACCCTCCCTGTTTGTGAGCAATCTATAAACACAACCCAACTGCCTGCCTTTCCACCCACGCAGCTGCCCCTTGTTGGCCAGGCTAATGGCTCCTCTGCAAAGCTGGATTTTCATGCAACATGCTTCATCATTTCAATGGAATTATTCCTAATGGAATCATATCCTGAAATCCGGCCTCTATTGCATTTCTTTGTAGCTCAGCCCAAGGGAGCAAAACAGTCGGAAACACCTGCTTTTCCATTGTCCCCTCCAAGATGGAGTCTGAAGCACGGAGCCACTGCAGATTAGGAACCAGCGCTGTCTCTGGAGCTTAAACACCCAAACCACTGTCTGTTACAGAGAGGAGAACAGTCCTACTTGATTAAAAAGAGATGGCAAGGAGTCCTCACAGCTCTCACACCCTCAGGCCTTTCCGAGGAGAAGATACAAGGATAACACTTTAAAAGAATGCTGCTAATTCATGATGAATTCAGACTGAATACCTCAGGAATAACACCTGGATCTGTTCTGCACTTCCTCTGAGTTCTGAAGTCATTCCTTTTAAATTCAGCCCTGTTTTTAAAATCATGATAAATTCATACCCTCTTTCTCAACCACCAGGGGAATGCGTGCCTTAAACATGTGACCAATATCATTTCTTACAAAGAAACATGGCATGTTTAACCTAGGAATATCAATAAACATTCTTCAAAAAACATTCCTCAAAACAGCCCTTGAAATGTTGCAAATGTTACCCAATTATAAAAAACTACTGAGTTGCTGGCTTGCTGGCTAATGATAAGTGATCTGTGTCACTCCAGGTTCAGTACCTTTTCAAGTTTCTTCAAGCTCAATTTAACCCTCTTTGCATGCTTTGTTCACCTTAAAATCCCTCAAAATGAATGTTTGAGCTGAACATACATCACGCAACCAAGCTGTGCCAATTGTACAATAAAAGCGGTTCCTCCAATTTCCAGTTAATATCCCACAGGGCCCTCTCAGCACCCGGACTGCCAGGGCCGGGAGAGATAAATGTCTGTCACTTCAGAGAGATACAGCCGCTACGGCAGGATATAAATTACACCGCACTGTGCTTACAGTGTGGGAGGCAAGCAATATGTCATGAAGCCACAAAATGAACTTCCTCGAAAAGAGCGGAGAATTGAGAACAAAACCAAATAGCCTCGTTTCAGGTCAACAATTTATTTGAAGATATTTCGACTTTGGCGAGATGGAGGAAGACCTGGTTCTCCATAGGAACTGAGGACATGTACTTTTGTGTGTTTTGGGAAAAGAAACGAAATAGTAATTTTCTTACTCATAGATGCTGCATCCTAAAATATATCATTTCAGTCCACATTACACTGTACAAATAAAACAACGCAGTGTTACTTTATATATGTCAGTACATTTCAATACTGTACTGCAGCTTACTGGCGTGGAATCTTTGTTCTTATGCTTTTGTTTCACAGTGATATGAGGTGGGGTGGGAATCAGGGAGGGCTTGCATCAGGAGTTTCATCTAGCCTGCCTTGAAAAGAGAGTTAACCAAGACATTAAAACTGTGAAACAGTGAAGTGAGAAATGAATCAACATGAATGAGAATGTATATCTTATGAAAAATGAAAACGATTGCCTTTCATTTCCAGCTAAACGCCTTTCGAAATATAAAACCTTATTTAAGAAAATCAACCGGGTTGCAGTCTGAAAGGAACATGTTCTAATTCCCTTAGCTTTCTAGTTTCAGAAGTTTCACAGCATAGTTCCTAGCGTAATTGAAAACTACACATTTTGAGAACAATTTTATACAGCAACTGAGATATCTGCACATCCTAAGTGGTGATAATACAGTATTTAATTACCGGTAAATTGGAGCATTTCACATTGAAAAGATAGGAGGGTGTCAATGCTTTTGGGCACCACTGTATGCTCTTGAATAACCCATTAGAATCGTGTCATACTGAGAAACACCAGGTGCTCATTCTAGCTAGCACTGTCTAGCTCTGTTCTAAGGATGCACTGTTTCAGGACAAACTACTCCTGTCAGGTAAACACTACTGTATATGCATACATGATAGTCCCATTGTAGCAGCCCAGTACAACAAAAAAAGGTACACTGTAATAGCTTTCTATTGCATCTCATTACCCATGATGACAAGACAAAGAACCTGCTGCATCCATGCAAACAAACTTTTGTAAAAGAGGCCACTCTATCTAGACCGGCTCGCTCTGTTCTTGGCTCCCTCCCGAGAGCTGATTCTGCAGCGCGAGTCACCTTGCAGGTGGTGGGGACGCTGGTCGGAGGTGATCTTGAGCTTCTGGCGTTCAGGTTAGCACTTTCTAAAGGCTGTTTTGCATCTAGAGTTACTGCAGTGCTGCTCCGCCCCTGATCATTGTAATATAGTATAGTACAGTAGGGTAGAGTAGAGTAGAGTATCGCATGGTCTAGAATGGGGTTGTGATTTTAGATTTTGTCTGATAAACACTGATAAAACACACACGAAAAACAAAACAAAAAAATGAAACAAACAGACAAATACACGGACAGACAGACACCCACATATATCTACAGACTTTAATACTCTCAACAACTTTTCCTAAATAATGCTAATACCGTCAAACTTGGCCAAGTGGTTTTACAGACACACTATATTGAAAAATGTAAAAGCACAGTTCTAGACAGAGCTAGCTAGAATGAGTAAGTGGTGTACAACTGGCTCCACTATATCCCCATCAGCAAAATCACTTTCCAAACCCCAGCAGGGAGATTACCACCCCAGCAGGTGCCCTTTAAAACCACAGTGGACACATTCACAGTCAGTTCCTGGGATCCATGCAGAGATAGCCAGACTCAGACCCATTACTGCCAGTCCACAGTAACAGAGGCTGCAACACGATTGATCTGTATTCCCGGCCAGTTGCCAAATACCTGTCCTCTACACAGAGGCATCAGGATCTCAGAATAAAAGACTGCCCACGAAATTATATAATTTAAAGATTAAATAAAACTTAAATCTGTACTCAGACAGATAAATGTCCGCTCAACCCTAGCTTGTCAATTTTACTGAGACATTGCTTCAATGAGGAATATTAAATTCATATTAAGTTTCTTATTAGATTTTTCGGCAGTTGCAAAAAATGAGTTTTCCCCCTATAAATAATTATTATTTCTCAAGTAATGTTGGCTTTGAGAGAATTTGTCTCCTAGCCGTGACAATATGCTGGCTATCCGCTGCAATCTGACTGCAGGAAGGACGAGGAAGAGATTAAAATCATCCGTTACTGGGTTATCCAACCAAGGAGAAAGAAACTTAACGAGAACACATTACAGCTCCAGCCCAGCTCTGCGCTTTCTCTCTAAGCACTTCTGTTCTAGGCCACTGCTTGGTCTCTTATTAGCACATTTATCACTGACTATCTTTGGGCTCACTCCCATGTGAGTGAGATTTATAAACGGGTGTGAAGGAAGCGATACCAGGAAGCAGCACTTCTATTTTAAACCTGTACGGTTGTACGTGAATCAAATCTTAATATCCCAACAGAGACAAAAAACAAGCAAAGGACCAAAAGATCTTTAGCACCATAACACACGGACCAGTGATAACGTTCATGAGATGCGAGAAAATTGATTTTAAAAGACTGACAAACAAGAGGCAACTAACCTGGGTATAAATATCAATTCGGTTACTTTACAGCCACTGAAAGTGCTGACAAGCATGTCAACTTGCAACACAGCAGATGCAAACAGGACTCATCTGTGAGCCACTACACAGACTTTACCCAGAGCTTGCTTAGTCTCTGCTGAGCTGAATCACATCAGAACCTTTTTAAAGCTTGTCCTAGTGGTAATGACAATATATTATTGACACAAACTACTTACAGTACAGCACCTCTTCCTCACCACTGAAACCAGCCAGCATTGTAAAAACAAGGATATATTTTTCTCAAGGAACAGTTCGCTACATTTTTATAAGCTTTCCACCTCCTTGTATTAGAGTTTGAAGTCCCATCTGATCGTTTTTTTTACTGAGATGAGTTATTGATCTGAACACCGTACTGTAGTTCTGAAGCCAGGACAGGGACCGAAGAGACCAAACCTGTGAGATTGTCCTGCATGAGCAAATAGAAATCCAGTAACATTTCTACAGCACTGTCCAGAACAGAACAGTCCTTTCCAAACACCTTCACAATACACAGTCTAGGGTTGGACAGGGGTGTCCCTTTTAATCACTGATTATCAGCTACAATGATCGTGACAGTCTTTATCTGAAATACTGTTTAAGACTGTGAGATTTACACTTTAAAATACATCACAGCTCTCTCCCTCGATAGTGGAATTGCCCAATTAAATAAAGTTAAACACCCCCCAGACACACACCTTTATTTATATGGCTGCCACATACACAATTATGGCCAATAATAAGATCAGTTATTGTCTCTGATAAATACTTTTTGACACAAACAATGAATCGTCAATATCACAATAAATGAATATTGATTACATCCTGCTACAGGCAACGTTTTACAAATGATTTTAACAATAGTATAAGAAGTTTGATGCAAATTTAAAAAAGGGAGCAATTCTACTTTAAAAACTGATTTTTACAGTCAAATAAAAAGTAAAATACATCACTGCACTGCATACCCCCCCTCCCCCCCATCACACACGCTCTGTCTCAAAGTGTAAGTAGAAGCGTTTATCTCTTTTCTATTAAAGGCATATCCTTTCTGTAATCTCTTCAAGTCATTTGATTTGTGTTAACCCTACTGCACACAGTGTTTCAATACAGCTAATGCCCGTGTCTCAGTGGCACTGTCAGAGCCTAGTCAATGCACAGTCAATCACCTCAAGTCCCATCCAGCAATGCTGAGTGCTAATAGAGGGGGATAAGCCCTGAGCATCTGTGATGGAGGCCACAGAGGACCCTGAATCAACACAGACGGAGCAGGACGCTATATACACCACAGCAATACAGTAAAGGGTACACTGCTATACAATACACCACAGCAATACAGGAAAGGGTACACTGCTATACAATACACCACAGCAATACAATAAAGAGTACACTGCTATACAATACTACACAATACAGTAAAGGGTACACTGCTATACAATACTACACAATACAGTAAAGAGTACACTGCTATACAATACACCACAGCAATACAGTAAAGGGTACACTGCTATACAATACACCACAGCAATACAGGAAAGGGTACACTGCTATACAATACACCACAGCAATACAGTAAAGAGTACACTGCTATACAATACACCACAGCAATACAGTAAAGGGTACACTGCTATACAATACTACACAATACAGTAAAGGGTACACTGCTATACAATACTACACAATACAGTAAAGAGTACACTGCTATACAATACTACACAATACAGTAAAGGGTACACTGCTATACAATACTACACAATACAGTAAAGAATACACTGCTATACAATACTACACAATACAGTAAAGAGTACACTGCTATACAATACTACACAATACAGTAAAGGGTACACTGCTATACAATACTACACAATACAGTAAAGAATACACTGCTATACAATACTACACAATACAGTAAAGAGTACACTGCTATACAATACTACACAATACAGTAAAGGGTACACTTATACAATACTACACAATACAGTAAAGATCACAGATGTACTTGGTTTCAAATGAAACAGCTTAGGGCCATCAGACTCAGCTATACGTGAAATGAGTCACACTTTAAAGTAAGTGCTGGCTCATGATTCACTGTCTGAATCACTCTCTTTGTCTGGTGTATTGGCGATTAATGATCTGGACACTTTTCAGCAAGGAGAATGGTGGAGCAATACATACAGCACTAACACATCACAAACAGCTCTACAATCACGAACGCAGACAGCAGTTTTGCATAGTGGCTAAGAAAGGGTGCATGTCGTCGGTTTGAGCTAAACTTGCACACTTACATACATACATACATACATACATACACACACACACACACATGCACACAGACATCATCTCCATTTCACAATACATCTCCAATAGGGTGTCTTTATGAACTGTACTACCCCTAAATCAATGTATCTGCAGATGAGCATCAGCCTGATTCGGTATTGATTCAAGTGTGAATAAAAGTATCATTATTCGAGAGCCTGCCAGCATGGGTGTTAAAACCACACCACCGCAATGCTTCAGAACTGAAAATAATGACATCATTGAGCTCCTCCGAGACCTCACTCAAACAGGAACCATTCTCTATTCTGAATGGACTTGAAAGGCTCTCGCTCTCTCTCTCTCGCGCTCTCTCTCGCTCGCTCGCTCTCTCTCTCTCCCTCTCGCTCTCTCTCTCCCTCTCTCTCTCTCTCTCTCTCTCTCTTCTTGATTCTCATAGTAAAGAGTAATAAAGCATAGTGAAAGTATGGTAAAACATAGGCATGCATTGTAAAGAACAGCAAGGCATAGTAAAGCATTTTAAAAAGCATGGCAAACCAGGGTAAGCTATGGTAAACACAAACTATAGCCATGGGAAAAGCATGGTATTAAGCGATAAACTTCACAGCATTGCTTTGCAGCCGAGGCGCTGTACAGCGAGGCAGTGTGATTTGTACTGTCATGTAAACTGCGACAGGTCAGCCACTGCACTTGCCTGTGGGTCGCCTCCCGTCGGACCGGGCTGCTGAATTGTTTTAAAGATGGTCACTGCGCGGAGCTCAGCGCTCTGCATAGCAAAACTGTCAGCAAGCCCATGCTTGGATAGTTTAATGAACATGCAAATCTCATTGTGTATGAATACACAGCAGCTCTGGACAGGGAGGGTGGTTAGTTATACAGCAGTGTGCAACACAGCGGTGTGCAACACAGAGCGCTTCAATTACTAACGCTGTAGTTGCTGCTATACTGTTTTATTTTAAGTACAGTTCCAGTATGACTCGAAATAGCAACTGTAACACGTTCTAGTCATTCATAGGACGGATCTCTGTGGACTGCATGAATTCAAAATCATATGTGCTGCAGCTGGAGTACAAGTTGGTTTCAAAATAGATTTTTTTTTACATATAAAGTTGTATCTTATAAGCCCAGCTAGTCTATATGTGTAATGTGTTATAAGTATAACTACTAAGTTTAACCCATGGATCCCCAAATATGAAAAAGCAGATATTCAAATGATCTGATGGTGGCTCCTGTGTAGTTTTGCCATAAGAGAAAATGCATATACAGTTATTTAAAACAGGCTGGAATTATTATTATTATTATTATTATTATTATTATTATTATTATTATTATTATTATTATTATTTAGTATTAGTATTAGTATTAGTATTAGTATTAGTATTATAAAAAGCTGCTAGAATTGATGTGAGGATGCAAAAAGACATGCCAAATATGTGTCTTTTATGAATCACATGGGGAGGTGATCACTGTTAAGAGCTCCTCAGGATTCCAGTCTATCTTCTGTTGTGTACAGATGTAATCTTGTGCATAGAACATACTGCAAAGTTAGAGCTGTTTGAACTTCAACAGTACTAATAACAGTAAATACATTTCATTTTTTGTGATTTATGATAATTAACGTTTTGTGTAGGATAACTGCTTGAGGTGACATACCATATACTTTTTATACAATTATTATTATTATTATTATTATTATTATTATTATTATTATTATTATTATTATTATTAAAACATATTGTTACAAAGAAAGACTGAATTGGAAAACAAAGACCCAACCACCAGCCTTGAGATTTGACCAGACTGTGACAGATAGTTCTGTTTGCCCCACGGTTCTAATGCTGTCTAATTCACTGCCTGTAAATCTTTCTGATTGAACTGACGATTAGCACACTGTATCAGGATGACTAGAAACAAAAAAACACGCTAAACAGACAAATTGTATTAAATGCTATCCATACTATAGCGAAGGCAATATAGTATACAGTACAGAGCCAAATATTCACCTTTCCATCTCATAGCCACTTTCCAGAAATCAGAGTCAGTTATCCTGAGGGGTTCAGTCCCTTAGATAGAATCACTGAGGACTCCCCAGTGAATCTGAAAGCAATTCCATGAAACTGCACTTCACAGAACTTCAGGAAACTAGTCTCCAGAGAAAGAAGGACTACAGAAGGAAAGAAGGAAGATATGAAAGAAAGACAGAAAGGATGCTGGTGGATGGAGTTGTTCTAATGAAATGAAAGAGCTGGAGCTTCACCTACTTGACATGTCTGCTGGCCCCGGCCCCAGAGCTCTGGCTGCCCTCTCTCTCTCCTCCCTGCCGCGTGGCTCTGATCAGCGCTACCTGACGGGCTCACACTGCCGCTCCAGCAGGAAGAGAGAGCACAGCGGCACAGCACCACACTGCCCGGGCTTGAGACAGAGCTGACCTACTTTCAACAGCACCAAATACTGTACAGGAGAGCCAGCTCTATGAAGAGCTGCGGGGAGCGAGGTCCTGACAGAACCTTAACCCCTTCACTGCCATCACTGAGGCAGCAACGCACACAGCAAGGCAGCGTGGCAGCCATGGGCACCGCTCACCGTTAACTCAGGCTATGGCAGGTTTCAAATCATTCTCTTTAAAATGTGGTCTGATATTTTCAACCACTTTTTAAATCTTTTGTTCAACAAACAGTGATTTAAAGCAATGAAAACAGACACAGACTAGTGATCAGCTTAAACAGCCCTAATGTTAATACACAACATCTCACGACAGGGGACAGGACAGAATCTGTATCACACAACACTGCCCATTCCATCAGCTCCCGCTTCATTTTACACAGTGTGTATCATAATACCCGAAACTGTTCTTTCTTTTACCTTTTTCTGTGATGAACCTCTCATAGGGACACCATTATACCATATTAAGCATTCAGAAAAAAAATAGACGCTGGCATCTTTCCCAGCACAAAGCTTCAGCACTTCTGTATTGACCGATTACCTCCAGTCTAATGAAGTGGAGTCTCATTGCCCATAAAAAATAGTGTAACCAGGGTGTACTGGGAGTTGGAGGAGCTATGTGTCTCTCTCTCTCTCTCTCTCTCTCTCTCTCTCTCTCTCTCTCTCTCTCTCTCTCTCTCTCTCTCTCTCTCTCTCTGTGGCTAACAGCCTATTTTATTCAGGATGGGTATGATGGAAGTCTGCAACCAAGTCTGCTGTCCAACACCAGTAATTATGTTTTGCGGTGTCTTGGATAGGGAAGCACCTGCCAACCGATCACCTTTTAATATTCTTCCCACGAGACATTTGAATAGATTTTTGTGACACACAAAACAAAAAATGCCCTCATGAAGCTGTTTGCTACAGTCTGCAGGTATCCATCAAAGAAAGTGCAGCTATCACTATTGGCACATTAGGCCAGATCAAAGTAAACAAAGCTGACTTTTCTGAGACTTCGTGTGGGTTTAAAGAAATCGAGACCATTCCAGATATCGTCTTGAACATGGTGACTTTAATCAGGGTCCAGCCATACAGATGTTTACCATTAACTCGCTGACTGTTTGGTCGTGGCATAAACTTGAGCACAGACAACAAGACACTCGCTTTGTTACCGTGGGGCGGAACTGTGTTACTACTGAAACATTCCCTCCAGGAAACACTATCTCACAGACTCTTGGGTTGATTCCATTCCAGTACGTTCAAAAGAAAACTGGTACGAAGGCATACCATCCAATATTTTATTTATCCATCCCTCAAACATTAAAGGCACTGTACCATCGCTTTGCCTAACCGCAACCCCAAACATGCACCTAAAAACCTTTTATTCAGCCACTCCTGGGGTAGATGAGATGCAAAAAGCTCACAGATCTGTTAATAAAAAATGTGTTTCAGTGGAATAGCTCCCCCTCGTGGACAGATAAGCTAACAGACACAAAGTCGTTCCCCCCCCCCGTCCCCCCCCCCCCCCCCCCCCGTCCCCCCCCCCCCCCCCATCACACATGAATACAGCTTGTTAAATTTGGCATGCTTGTGAGGAACAACATAAATAAGCAGGAGCCACTAAAATTCTTCCTCTGGGAAGGTGCATAATCAAAATCTTCAAAAAGAGAAAGATGACGCACATTCTTCACAATGTCACCACAAGGTCCCGCAAAACAAACAACTTTTCAGAACTGCCGAGCAGTACGACAGGATTAGCGGGAGACAGGGAGAGAGGAGCGGGTCTGAACTGCTTTTATTCTAAAAATGTTTAAGCTCTGAGGTACTGCAATTGCAGACAGCAGCGTCTGTGTGAGATAGACTTCTCAGAGCTCACCCTCTACAATACAACAACGTAGAGCATCTCAAGTACCAGTAATTACACCTAAGTTACAATGTAAGTACATATTTATAACTAATGTACTAACATGCAAGGGCTATGCTGGTTATCTATATTAAAATGTATCAAAGTAGTTATGCATTTCTTATTACAAACAGTGCGCATATTTATACATATTTAATACTATGTAAGTTCATAGAACTTACATGTTTGCACAATAGTTTTACCTGTGTATTTACAAAGTAAGCACATTAGTATTCTCTCTCTCTCTCTCTCTCTCTCTCTCTCTCTCTCTCTCTCTCTCTCTCTCTCTCTCTCTCTCTCTCCTAACCTACGGCATGACTTGGAAGAGCACACAATGATCCTAACATAATGAGTTCTACCTGCCAAGGGCGCTACAGGACTACAGAGAGTAAATAGTACAGCAAACACACACACACACACACACACACACACACACACACACACAAACACCCCTCACAGCCAGAGCCAGACTCAAAAACGATGAATGATGATGATGATGATGATGATGATGATGATGATGATGATGATGATGATGATGGTGAATTATCTATATTGTACAATATGGACAGTTTACATGACCTGGGTGTTTTTCATACTTTCGTATTAAAGTGACACCTTTAAGGAACTTAGTATGCTTGGCAGATAAGCCAACACCCACACACAGAACAAACACATTTCCACACACCCTCCCTCTCTCTCCCTCTTATAGCCATACACTCACAGCCACACAGCCTCTTGCTCCATGCAGCAGTCACTGCCAGTCAGGCTGCAGCTGCTGCTCGATGGCTCTCCCATGATGAGTGACACAGGGAGGGCTGTGTTCGTGCTGGGATCGCTGCACAATCGCCACGGCACCCTGCCAGCACGCATTGTGGAAATGATCACATCGTCAGCACAGGTTTTCAAGGATTACTTTAGAGGGTGGGGGGATTCGGATAACAATCCAGCTTAAGTGCATAATAAGAATCAGGGAGCGCGGGCCACGCACAAGCGAAGCACACTGGCTTTTAGTTTATTTACCTTCCAGCTCAGGAGAGCAGGGGAAAGGCAAAGGCTGGCATGAGATGCTAAACCTCTGCAATAATCCTGCTGTTAAACTGATCCACTGAATAGCATTTCAAAAGATAACAGAAGGAAGGCTTCTAAGTGAGCAAGGGGACAGATTTACTACAGCAAGCTTGTGCTCCAAAGCTTACACCAGTTTTCTTTTCTAAAAACACATCTTAAGAGAGTTGGAAACTTTAATGATTTCACTGCTTGACAGGACTGCGCAGGCTTGGTGGGGGGTGGGGTCTGAATCAATTTCTCATTTGCTCGCTCACCAGCCACACCGGATCTGCTCTGCTAGTGGAGCAATCTCTGCCCCTTCCCACCACACCAGCCTGGAAGAGAAGTTCCATCACAGGGAGAGATTCCTCCAGCAATCACTGACTCCTCCCCACTCTCGGCTACCGCAGTTTATTAACAGAATTGAAATATGAGTCAATCTTTCTCTCAAAAATGACCCAAGGCTATAAACAGAAGACAAACTAATTTCATACACAGAAGTTTGGCTGATATTTTTTCAGAGCCGACGCCAAGTCTCTTTAACAGGGCACGATCTTAGAGAAATACCAAAGCGTGCACCTGAGCAATAATAATAATAATAATAATAATAATAATAATAATAATAATAATAATAATAATAATAAATAACCAATGACATAATGCCTCATAACCTTTCTAAAACACCCTGCAGAGGGCTCGTTTTAAACAGCAGCAGCAGCAGCAGGTTCATCTTTGAAGACCAGGAGAGCTGCAGATAGTTCCCTCTCTCGCCCCGACAGCAAGGCCCTCCTCTGCCCAGCGTTTCCATTGGCAACACACAACTGCTCAAGAGCTGCGCTTAATGTGTTTACATAACCGAGAATAAACAAGGCTTTGTCAGGCTGGGAACCCATCTGTTCACGAGCTGCGGGGCATTAGGAAATCTGTCCACTTCACAAACTCTTACTTGTGCCTGGTTTGCAATCTATTAATAAGTTGAGTTGAACGATAATTTTTCTTTTGTGTGTGCGATTGTGAGATGCACAGAGATAATGGGGAGCGGGGCAAAGACCATTTTCAGGCAACATGATCTGTGTAGAGAGAAGTGCGCTTCTCTGAAATTCACTGACAAACTGGGACTCTAAGAGGATATCACTGCAGTGTGATCTCAAAGTGCATTTCCATGCAGTAACCAGGGATGAGAGTAAAGGATTATAAAATAGGCAAACAGGTTTCCAGCATCCCTGCTGTTTGATACGGTTACCGCATGACTCCATGTACAAGCTTGGGACAGTTCAGGCTTTTCAACTTACACCCCAATGCATTCTGGTAATGCAGGCAAAATGTACCAGAATGCACTAGGGTTGTGAGTTGAAAAGCCTGAACTGTCTCTACATGGAGTCCAACTGGTAACCCAACTACTTACAAACTGGATGGTTAACCAAACACACCGCTTGAGAGAAACGTCAAGAGGAATTTTCTTTTGAGAAATGTTTCACCCAGCTGACCCACAACGTGTAGATAAAAATACCCAAACAATCAGGATTACGTTCAACAAAATATTGCTACGATACCGACAGAAAGAACACAAAGAAGCGTTTTCCATAGAGGAACTATCTCAAATTAAAAGAGGCTTTCCGCAGCTAAAAATGGAATCAAATCCTATACGCTTACTTACTGAATACAGAAACACGTGTTAACAAATACATGTACAGAGACACAGATAGATGGTCTAATGCAAATAAAACAGGAAATATACACATCACCCTATCCTTCATCTCCAGTGACTATCAGCCCCCATTAGGAGACACATCAGTCACTTTTCAGAGGCCCCTAAACTCTCACCGTGGAGCCTGAGGCGTAGTCATAACTCCCATTAAAAAATGATCTGGTACTGGCAGGACTCTGTTACAGAACCCAAACCCTGGCAGCAGAAACTGATTTAGGTAGAACACCTGGCTTGATCCCAACAGGCATTCATTATTCACACCAATATATAGAAGTGTATTTTGTCTCTGAGCACCAGATTAGCCATCGAAAAAACTCCAGAGTAGAATGAGCTGCTCAGGTTCAGCGGCTTGGCTTCTAATCCCAGCACACACATCAGAGATCTGGTCTGGTTACTTCATTAGGAACCTCCTCCACTGCTGGTCCAAGTGGAGAGCATGTCAAGGTGTAATCTGACTGGTGCAGTAGAACATCTATAGATATTTAAGGCTGTTTGTATGGGCTGTGTGCTGGTGTTTGTTACTGCAGCTCGATGAAAGAATCTTCACAAAGACCAGAACTCCAAAACGACTGACCTATGGACAGTACACTGTACATTTTGGTTTATACAAGTGAACCCGCTAGATTGTTTTTTGGGGTTATGGAAAAGGGGGAGGAACCTTTACACTTGTGCGCATTCTTCTTCTTATTTATTTATACTTCAGGGCATGGCGCAGTACATTTATGCAAAAGGCAGAAAGTTTCACAATTTTGATTTTATTTTTTAATAAACTTACAAGTTACAAGCATGGCGCTGCAGTTACAAGCATGGCACTGCAGTTACAAGCATGGCGCTGCAGTTACAAGCATGGCACTGCAGTTACAAGCAAGGCACTGCAGTTACAAGCATGACACTGCAGTTACAAGCATGGCACTGCAGTTACAAGCATGGCACTGCAGTTACAAGCATGGCGCTGCAGTTACAAGCATGGCGCTGCAGTTACAAGCATGTTTATTACAATATGTTGCTCTTGAGCACTTTACTGACATTTTCCCCTTCTGAAACACACCGTTACTCCGGGTATTACTCCCTCCTGTATTAACAGATCTCAAAGCCAGCACAAAGAGAAGTGAACCAGAGTGGGTCCCACAGTGAACTGCTCCCAATGAAACACAGGCAGTGTCTCTTCTCAGACAGACAGAATCCGTTTACCGTGGTCCTTTCGCAGTATTATCATTTTCTTCCCCCATGGATAACTACGTTTTTTATACCATGGTTAATCTTTGTTTTGGTACATTTTACAGTTCTTGTATAAGAGACCTGCTGAAGAAGACAGCTCCTTTCCTTGTTTAAATCCCAGACTGCAACTAAACAACAAAGAGCAGGTTTGTTAACTTCCCCTGCAGATCAGTGCTAGCAGCCTCGCATCCCATAAGACTCCCCAGTGACTCCCTCTGCTTACTGCCAGTAACCAGTCAATACTGTTTAATTAGTAATAATTAAATCAATTAAGGATTAATTGGTACAGCGTATTACTCTGCAAGCATCTCTCTGTTCTTAATGAGCCACGCAGTTAGAATCTATTCCGGGCTGGCTAATGAAAGTGGACAGGATGATCGTTAGTGATCTGTTGGCTGTACCAGAGTCACCTGTGCTAATTTGTGCTTCGTCGTTATTCAGCTTATTTAATAAGATCCAGACAGTCTAGAACTGTTGAAATTATCCAGCCAATAATCAAGAAGAAATAATGTCCGCTCACACCAAATAGATTAAATGCATAGACTAATTAATGCTGAATAATTTGCAGCAAAGAAAATACCTGTGTGTGATGCATATATTTATTAACCTGTAACCATGACGTTAATTCATTAGGATATCATTAGCTAGGTCATGTGTAATAATAATAATAGTAATAATAATAATAATAATAATAATAATAATAATAATAATAATAAAGAAGGCAATATTGAAGGGTAATCAACAGAAGAATATAATAGACTAGAGTGGCATCAATGGGAGGCAGTTTAGAGGCTTGTGACGAATACCAGCAGAGAAAACAAAGCCAGGTTTCACACCTCGAGTTGCTTCTTTTATAGTATATGCAGCCTAGGTGTATCAAATCCCACAATCCCAAACCATTTCTAATGCTGCTTCATTCCAGTTACCCTGATTAAGTGTAATATTGGAAGTGTATGCTCCCATTTTACTGCAGAGCGTTTATACTTTTTAAACAGTTAACTGAGCACATGCATTGTGAACCTAAACAGGCATCGGTCTGGCGTCAGGAACATAAACGCTTTCACTATGCATATTTAACCACTTACTGTACAGTTATATAGGGCAGCAGTGTGGAGTAGTGGTGTGGGTTGTGGGTTCAATCCCCAGTGGGGGACACTGCTGTTGTACCCTTGAGCAAGGTACTTTACCTAGATTGCTCCAGTAAAAACCCAACTGTATAAATGGGTAATTGTATGTAAAAATAATGTGATATCTGTATAATGTGAAATCTTGTAACAATTGTAAGTCGCCCTGGATAAGGGCGTCTGCTAAGAAATAAATAATAATAATAATAAAACACATTATAAACTGATGGCTCTGTGTTTACTTATTCAAGAAAAATAATTTATTGTTGGCCTGAATTAAATGAAGCCTCAAAAGAAATGGTAAATACTGCAGCACAATGCAATTTGTTACTGTACAGTAATATTTGATCATAAAAATATGCATCGGAGCACACCAACCCACTTATGTTTCTACTCTGTTTAAGTGTATAAATATTCATGAAAAACAGTCATACACTTACAGGTAAGCGTATTAGACTGTGTTAGTAAAATCAGAACAGCTTTATACAAAACAAATACACTTTCAAAAGCGACCAATTTCACAAGACAGGTGTCAAGCGTACCAGAGTGCATTAACCCAGTCAGTAGTCTTAAAACACAGCACTTAGCCCACTGCTGTTGACGTTGCTCAGGCAAGCACTGAGAAAATGAACAAAGGGAGAGAGGGAGAGAGGGAGTGAGGGAGTGAGGGAGAGTTATAGGGGCAGAAAGAGGAATCATCGCTCAGAAAATGGAAAAACACCAGACAAGCTTCGGGCCTTCGGAACGGGTTATCTGGGGTTCAAAATTGAAATCAGACTCAGGCACACTGACTGAGTCCGAACGATTGCTTGAACTCACACGCAACTTGCCAAGAGCACGCTTTTCAAAAAGCTCACAATTAATCAAGCTGAAACAGGGCAGAGCTATAAATATTGTTTTCTATGTAACCCTTTCCTTTCTTTAAAAATGCCATGTACCCTGTTTCCAGGAGCAGCAGCATCAGCAGAATTGCATTACGATGGACACCAGAAGGCCAAAGGAAATGTGGGCGACCAAAAATAACCTGGCGCCGAACTGTGGAGGCAGAGCTGAAACAGATGGGTCAATCCTGGGGCTCTGTGGAGAGAATTGCCAAGGACCGCCAACCATGGAGAACCTTTGTTGCTGCCCTATGTGCCATTAGGCACGATGGGTATGAGTGAGTGAGTGACTGTAAAATCAGACTGGGACCATTGATAAATATTGAAGAGCACTCGTTTGAAATACGCCTGTTTTTTTTTTGTTTTTTTTACTCCCCTCACTTTTATATCCCCCTTCGGTCATGTTTTTTCAATTGAATTTTGAGATATTTTAAAACTGTTTGTGTCAACTCTATGGAGTTCAAGAAGTTGCCCTGCCAGATAACATGCATTATAAACTAGATACAGAGATAGGAGAGCTAACATGGTACAATTGTGCACACAGTGACTGAAGGGGTATGAGATTTACAATCGTTCCAAGTAGTTCTGAATGCCCTTGCTCAAATATTGAGTCTTTTTGATTTTTTTTTTGTATGCTTTGAACTGTTTTGACAACAGACCGGGAGGTTTCACTCCCCGGACAGAGGACGTGCAAAAGGAGCAGGGCTTTTCAAAAGAGTTCAAAACACTTTCTCAGGGTGAAAAAAAAATCAATCAATCAATAAGCTCAATATCTGAGCAACGGAAAATGACATTTGATTGAGGCTGTTTAAAAATGTTGTTATCCTGAGCACTAATCAGAAGGCCGAGCCAGGGTCATTCATGTTTTAAAGTGTTAAAAGACCAATGAGTGTCAATCACAAACATACCTTCACCAGACATCTCATAGAAAAGTCCATGCTGTTTCATCAGAACTGTACAGGGGTTTCTCAGAGGAGGTGATAATGAGGGTTTATCTCCCCATCTTTTACACGTCGTCTGTCCTAAATCACCTTTCCCTTATAGACTTCAACCTTGGGGAAGGCAACAGTGGAACAGCAGTGATCAGTGATGTGAGGTAAGATGGAGCTTCGATATACATACTTGATTTTATACAGTATTTGTTACTGTATTTACAGATTGAATGGCTTCCTTTTATCCAGCTTTGATCCTAGCATCTCCTTTACAAAGGTGTCCAATGCAGCTTTCAAATCACTCATAATGACGAAAACAACATAAGGGGAACGAAACTGATATATTTGACTGTGCAAATAAAAAAAAAACATGCAGGATTAAAGAGTGGAGGTCTAATCTGAACCCCCCCCCCCCCCCCCCCCACATCTCTGTTTATCTCGCCCAGATAATTCAGCCTTATTGATTTAGTTGTTCGGTTTGAGTTTTATTTGAGAGGTTTGCTTTGAAGTTAAGTGCGCCCCACAAGCCAAAGAATAAATCACAGGTATGCTCAGACGATACACCCCCAGCACGACTGTAATTACACAGTTTGAGCTATCAGGATAACAATCTCCATTCACAGTATGGATAAGCACGTAAGGGCAGGACAGGTTCATTCATGCTGCATATTGGGAGGCTCAGATTCTGTTGTAAAGAGTGCCACACCAGGTTTTTATCACAATTGGATAAGTGCTTGTCTAGAGAAGTGTGTATGAGATGTAGGAATGGACCACCGTAGCCAGCAGGGAGAACAATAAAACATCAAACAATGACTTCTGATTTATTACTCCCCCGGGTCTGGCATTTAGGTTAGGCGCTTCAGCTAAATAAAAGATTGCGGTTATTGTTAAGAGAAATGGAACACGACTCTTCAGGTTTTTTTTCCCCCTGTTGTTCTTGGAAAGGCGACAGGGTTCAGAGTCTTTAATGCTTTGCAAGCTGGATTCAATAATCCCATTTCAATGTATTGACTCCGCTTAAACCGCGGAGCAGCATGGGCTGACGATTTGGCATAGGTCTTGATTTATGGTAATTCCCAGTCGGTGGGCAGCCAAGCCATGGCTCCCTGCCTTCAATGCAGCTTCACGCTTCCACGTTACCCACAGGGGAGAACGTGGAGCAGAGCGCTTAGTAAAATTGCTGTTCTTTATTTGGTAACACTTTACATCAAAGTGTATCTCTAATTACTGTGTCACCCGTATTCATTCCATGTTCCTTTATAACAAACAATGTTGTATAAAGCATGCATTCTTGAAACACTTCTCACAATCCCATGAATGCACGCCTTATACATGTGATCAGCACACGGGTAATTCAATCTACATGAATTAATAGGTTGGAATTCAAAATGAATGACTTCTGAACTCAGAGGAAGTGCAGAAGCTGTTCAGGTGTGATTCAGACAGGATAATCAGTGGTCCAGGAGGCAGCTCCTCACTCCACTAAACCGAGATCCTCAAACAAGCGAAACACGAAAAGGCAATCAGGTCTAATCACTGTTCTGCTGCGCCTGCAGCCCAGTGTGCAGGACAAATAAACGACATGCCACTCACAGGTTATTTTGAACAACATTTGTCAGGACGTTCACCGATCGCAAGTGTTTGATTTAAGGAGCGCTCAGCAAAGATGAAGGGCCTTGGATCACAACACACTCATAAACAGTGCAGGCATGCGACAGACAGCTGCACTCAGCCTAAACTGAAGACCTCCTTTACACAAGAGTGCATAACAGGTATTGGAAGAGAATACCAAGAAATCAATCACATTGTCATTGTTTTTGTGTGTGTGTAAGCTCTGTTCTTCTTCTAATCTCTTCTACTGTGTGAACACAAACCCAGACTCTGTGAAAACGCACCGCTCTGTTTTAACTGTATTAGCTGGTTCAGGTTTAATCCCTTCGTCTTGGCACACTACAGTAATATCTAGCAGGCTGCAGTCATCTCCTTATTTAAATCCCCTGCGGTTTTGTGTGCCGCGCTCATCGCATTTATTGACGGCTGAAGAAGGAGAGAGGCAATCACAGCCTTCCTTCTGCATGACATCACAAGCTAGGCAGCACGCTTCAGTACTTCACACAGGGCTAAAAATAACTTGTTGCCCTTGCAATATCATTACCCATGCAAACCAACATTATGATTACAGACAGAACATGGGCTTGAGAGAGAAAAGGGACAGCTTTACTCCATGAGCGAGACACTGAACCTAATTGGCGATGTAATAATTGCATTGTGTGCACAATGTCAAGGGGAAGGTGATGGAAAACAAGCTTCACTGGAGACCCTGAACGCGCCGCAGTAAATGAATTGGATGATACCTGCCTACCTGCTGCTCATTCTTTCAGCTGCATTACCATTGCATGCACAGCACCTCAGTCATAAACATGTGTGTGTATATCTGTGTGTAGTTGTGGCAGTCTGGCTCGCAGTGGTGATGTGGATGACGTCACGGACCAGGAAGTAACTCAAACCAAAACAGTGGATGGGCGGTTGAAGCTGAGTGCTGGTGCACTCAGCGTATTTAATAAACAAAACAAAAACAAAAGATTTAACAAAACACCAAACAAAAGGGCACGAGGGCCGAACGAATAAACAAACAAGTAAGTTTCGTGCTGGATACTCCAGCACGTTTTAGCAATTGTTTTCTTCCTCTCTCTCTCCCGTTCTCCACTCTCGAACACTCCACACCCCGAGTGCATAGTGCTGCTGGTTTATATACTCTGGCCGAGGGATTTAACTAGTTGGTAATTATCTTATTATCCCCCGGCCAGAGTCTGCACGCGTTTGGTAAGGATGCATGACTGTCAGCTAGTTAAATAATCAGTAGCTGATCAGCCATGCATCCTCACGAGGTTTTTAAATATAACAATAAAAGACGCGGCGCTTTTACCCGCGCCGCAAACAAAAATACAAATAATAATAAATAGGGGCGGGACACTCCGCCACACATGCCCCCCCTTGTGCGCAGCACACATGGCCTTTTCGGCCACCTCCCCCCTTAGTCCCCAAAGTCCCGGTTAGCAGTCCCGGCGCAGGAACAGGGGCAGCAGCGGACCAAAGGTGGCGGCCACGGTGGGATGTCCTCCTCCCACCCAAACAGCCGTAGCGTTCCAATGGCCCGCGCACCGGCCGGCTCCTCTGGCCAAAAAAATTTTGGGGGTGGTCTCCAGACCTGCCCCCCCTTCTTCATGGCCGGCCACCCTTTCTCCTGCAGCGAAATTGCTGCGGGGGAAGCTGGTCTCCTGACCTCCCCCCCCTTCTTCATGGCTGGCAGCTGCCCTTCATGGGGCTCCAGCCACAGTATTTCCTGCCGCGAAAGTGCGGCTGGGGGAGCTGGTCTCCTGACCTCCCCCCTCCTCTTCACGGCCAGCAGTTCCCCTCCGTGGGGCTCTGACCACATGATCTCCGGCCGCGAAAGTGCGGCTGGGGGAGCTGGTCTCCTGACCTTCCCCTTCCTCTTCATGGCCAGCAGTTCCCCTCCGTGGGGCTCTGACCACCCAAACTCCTGCCGCGAAAGTGCGGCTGGGGGAGCTGGTCTCCTGACCTCCCCCCTCCTCTTCACGGCCAGCAGTTCCCCTCCGTGGGGCTCTGACCACATGATCTCCGGCCGCGAAAGTGCGGCTGGGGGAGCTGGTCTCCTGACCTCCCCCCCTTTCTTCATGGCCGGCAGCTCCCCTCCGTGGGGCTCCGACCACAGTGTAGTGACCCCAGGCGAAGCAGGATCCCTGGCGACCCCAGGCGACTGCAGCGGCAGCGGACCCTCGGGAGGTGAACTCGGGAGGGGAGCCCCTGGCCATGGAGGCGGCAGCGGGAGCTCCACTTCTCCCTCGTTCTCTGTAGCTGGTGGCTCTCCAGGTGATGCGGAGCAACAGGCAGCCCCAGGCGATGCGAAGCAGGCATCCCTGGGTGGTGCGAGGCAGGGCAGGAGCAGTCCTTCCCATGACGGTGGATGTGGAACCAGCAGGTATTCACCCTCTGCTGGTGGAGGTGGGAGGGGAAAGCAGTCCTCCCACGGCGGCTGAGGCGGAACCAGCAGGTATTCACCCTCTGCTGGTGGAGGTGGGAGGGGAAAGCAGTCCTCCCACGGCGGCTGAGGCGGAACCAGCAGGTATTCACCCTCTGCTGGTGGAGGTGGGAGGGGCAAGCAGTCCTCCCATGGCGGTTGAGGCAGAACCAGCAGGCATTCACCCTCTGCTGGTGGAGGTGGGAGGGGCAAGCAGTCCTCCCACGGCGGTTGAGGCAGGACCAGCAGGCATTCAACCTCTGCTGGTGGAGGTGGGAGGGGCAAGCAGTCCTCCCACGACGGTGGAGGCGGAACCAGCAGGCATTCACCCTCTGCTGGTGATGGTGGAGACAGAAGCAGCTCCTGCTGCTCTGCTCCTGGTGGTGGTGGTGGAGGCAGAGGCGATGGGGCGGATGCTGGCCACTCAGAGGGAGGCTGTGGCGGTGCTGGCTCCCTCTGCTGTGGCGGCTGGGCTGGTGTGTGCCGTGCTCCCTTCAGCAGCATAAATAGAGGCTGCTGGGGAACACCAGCATCCTGCCCTTCTCCCCCCCAGAAAAATTCAGGGGGTTGAGCCTGTAACTCCTCCCCTTCTGGCTCTTGGGACTGCAGCTTGGGTCCTAGGGCTGTGGAAGCCCCGACTTCCCTCTCTTCGGGCCGTGGACCCACCGACTCCTCCCTTTTGGGCTGTGGACGCACCGACTCCTCCCTTTTGGGCTGTGGATGCACCGACTCCCCCCTCTTGGGCTTAGGACGTTCGGGCTCCTCCCACTCAGGCGCAGGACGTTCGGGCTCCTCCCACTCAGGCGCAGGACGTTCGGGCTCCTCCCACTCAGGCGCAGGACGTTCGGGCTCCTCCCACTCAGGCGCAGGACGTGCGGGCTTCTTTGCCTTCTTAGCACCGCCCCTCCTTCCCTTCTTCGGGACCAGCAATTCCACCTCCTGCCATGGAGGGGGTTGGTCGGGTGCTTTGTGCCCGACCTTGCCGACGGCAAAGCACCACTCCTCCCCTTTGAGGCAGGTGAGGCAGGTTTCCTGATCCACCTGCGGCGATGGTATGGCCTTCAGGTGGATCCACTCCTCCGCAGTCTCCACCTCACCTCGATCAAAGGCCTGCACAAAGAGGGGGTCTTCATATGGGCACACCTCAGGGAGGTGCCCATACTCCAGGCAGGCGAGGCACCATGTAGCCCCTCCTTCCTTCAACTCCCTCTGATGCGCATGCCACCTCTCCATATAGGCGTCCACTTCATCCATTTTTTTTTTTTTTTCAAACCCAAAAAACACTATTTGAAAAAACGAACACGAAAAAAACTTCCTTTGCTGTTCCTGGTCCGGCTGTTGGAGGCGTTGTTTGTCCCACGCAGGACACCATATGTGGCAGTCTGGCTCGCAGTGGTGATGTGGATGACGTCACGGACCAGGAAGTAACTCAAACCAAAACAGTGGATGGGCGGTTGAAGCTGAGTGCTGGTGCACTCAGCGTATTTAATAAACAAAACAAAAACAAAAGATTTAACAAAACACCAAACAAAAGGGCACGAGGGCCGAACGAATAAACAAACAAGTAAGTTTCGTGCTGGATACTCCAGCACGTTTTAGCAATTGTTTTCTTCCTCTCTCTCTCCCGTTCTCCACTCTCGAACACTCCACACCCCGAGTGCATAGTGCTGCTGGTTTATATACTCTGGCCGAGGGATTTAACTAGTTGGTAATTATCTTATTATCCCCCGGCCAGAGTCTGCACGCGTTTGGTAAGGATGCATGACTGTCAGCTAGTTAAATAATCAGTAGCTGATCAGCCATGCATCCTCACGAGGTTTTTAAATATAACAATAAAAGACGCGGCGCTTTTACCCGCGCCGCAAACAAAAATACAAATAATAATAAATAGGGGCGGGACACTCCGCCACAGTAGTGTAAATGAATAAGGAACACAAAACTTAACAGGAATCAAAAGGAGTTTGATTTTCCTTTTCATCTACAATGTAAATGGTGTAAATTGCACTTTGGCATAAAGACCGAGAACAATAAGGCTCTTCATTCGTTAGCCGTCGTTTTAGCAGCTCGATAAACTTTCCTTCTATTCTTTTTAGCATTCAGATTTGTTTAACAGGACCTTTCACTGCAGTACATGACAGCCAATTTCAAATACTGATCAGCAACCACAGGAACCCTGAAGGAGCTGCATGCAGCTTATCTGTATTATAGACTTGCTGCAGTTACAACATGTGGTCAGTGAGTGGCAAAGTGTGCTATGAAAAAGTCCTGTTAAAAAAAAAAAAAACAGCAATTGCAAAAGTTGTCCAACAGGAGGCAGGGTGTTAAAGAGCTTCGGTTTGCAGACGGGAATCAGCACCCTGCAGGACCTGCCAGTCTGAGGAGAGGCGTCTGTTGCATTGCCTTTCTTGTGATGCGTGTCACAAAGGGGTTTTTCAATGTACTGCCTGTCTGAAAATCGATCCTCAGCAGGTTGCCAGTCGCCCTTTGTGTTTATCTAAAGCACTGAGCTTGGACAGCCCTGTTTGGACATAATATCTTATTACCAGGCAGTGCCAGGCGGAGAGAATGCTTTCGCAGGCAAACAGCATAATTAGTTCCAACACAGGCCAAATGAAAACAGCTTGAAACTGCTCAGAAATACTGCTTTGAACAACAAGGCTGCAAATCATGTAATTATGCCTGTGCCTTTCTTACAGAACTAAATGCTATATATTCAGTTATGCTGCACAAGAGAAGTGTGCTTCTTCTGCGAGTTTCAAATATACCAAAAATAAACTTTACAAAAATGATCGGACAAATGTTTCGTGTAGAATTCGCTATCAATGTCTTCAAGAAAGCCATTGAGATTCCTGCTAGTGTTTTATAGTTATGGATGAGTTTCAAATAAAGGAAAGCAGTACAAGATTATAAAACACGGGGTTACACTGCATGGGCTATGCAGAATAAGATTACAAAATAAATGTAGCGTCATTGCGTGTGGATGGATGCCTTGTAAAGCACAGCAGATGCATCATGGGAAACCACTGTGCTAATTTAACATAGTAATCCTTGATGTATTTTTTCATTTGTATTGATTAGCCTGTCCCTTGCGCTGTGAAATGATGTAGTTGTCAAAGGCGAGGCAGCAGTGTTAAATTGGATTTGAACAACAACAACTCCAATAATGATATTTTTTAATACGCTTGACATTTGGAAAATACATCATTAAAGCAATTCTTCTTTTGTGGTTCACTGCTATTATGAAAGAAAAGAAAACAGTGAAGTATGAGTCTTGGAAACAAAAAAAGAGTTCCTCTACAACTCTATCAGCCTAAACACATGTAGCTTGTGTAATGGTGCTTTCTTTCAATTGAGAATAAGAAAGGAGTCCAGGAGCTCTAAATATTCTGCTCGGAGTCTCTGCTTGTATGCTGCAGATGCCACATGCAGTGCTGAGGGTTGTTACTAGTTTTCTGTATTTGGAACACCCCTTATTTAACCCATTAAGAACCAAATTCATTCCTCTGAAAAAATCAACACACAAGCTGGTTTATTTGTAATATGATACGTATGCTCAATCAATATTTCTTCACAGAATAAAATGTAGTCCTTTCTTTTGGCTACAAACTGCACTTAATTGGTCAAGTAAGTTTTAGGGTGAATTAACACCAACAGGTTACATTAGTCCATTACACCATTTCAATTCATTAGAACTTTAATCAACGCACATACGGAATTCAGATGAGTCATCTGCTCTTCCCTCACCTTTACAATAGAGTACCAATCAACGGCAATTAACTTCTGCACAGACTGACTGAAAGTGAATTTTCCTCTGCTCTGGGGCTTATGACCTTTGGTTAAACCTTACTCTGGGATTTGTATTTCTTTGTCTAGTTTAATCAGAGGTAACACCTTGCTCAGATCTACAATCCCACAATGCACTGCAGAGATGATGCGTTTCTGAGGTAACTAAAGAAAGTGGGAAATAAAATCGTATCAAAAGGGTAAAAGTAAGGCGAGACAAATAATGGCTTAGAAAATTGAAATGAGTTTTAGTTAGTTTGATCATTACAGTTTCTATATTAAATAACACTGTCAGATTATTGATTTATATTTAATAATTATGTGAACAAGGGAAACCGCAGAGCCTCATTGTTTTGTGTGGAGTAATTAACACGTTTTCTTCCATTAGTCAACAAATTCAAATTCATTAAGGTAATTACTCTGAAAATAAGAGTTTCGGACCACCTCTGGTCTATACACCCCCGGGAAGCGTTCTCATGCAATACCAGCTGTGCAGTGAGTGAGTGCAGGAGCATCGTATTCCCACAAGCAGTGCAGGGAGCCTGTGCAGTGAGTGAGTGTGGGAGCATCGCATTACCACAGGCAGTGCAGGGAGCCTGTGCAGTAAGTGAGTGCGGGAGCATCGCATTACCACAAGCAGTGCAGGGAGCCTGTGCAGTGAGTCAGTGCGGGAGCATCGCATTACCACAGGCAGTGCAGGGAGCCTGTGCAGTGAGTGAGTGTGGGAGCATCGCATTACCACAGGCAGTGCAGGGAGCCTGTGCAGTGAGTCAGTGCGGGAGCATCGCATTACTCCCGCATATATGACTGCTTGGTATTGACTATTCAACCTCCAAATCTATGTTTACCAGAATTTTTACATGAGCTTCAGCATTGATGATGCAAAACAAAACAACCGAGGACACGACCTTGGTGTCCTTATAGCTAGAGACGGCCGTGCACACGACTGCACCAGCATGTTCATAGGCAGGCTGGCACACTGACAGACACACAACATACCAAAGTCTAAGTACTGTACCTGGAGCTAGAAGGCTTGGGATAATAAAAACTGATCTTAGGTTAAATGTCCAGTATTTGCATATTTGTTCAGGGTGCAAGTGCCTTACAATCAAGGACATCATCTATCAATGAATCTATATGAAAACAATAGTATAAATGGGCTCAAGAGAGATGTACAGCAGAGATGTTTCTGGAGAATAAGATAATATGGTTGCAAGCAGGGCCCAAGGACAATCTCCTGTTCCTAAAATGGACATCGTCCTCAGCCTAATTCCGATGTTTCTGGGAGACCATTTTGAAAAATAATAATAATAATAATAATCTCTCTGTTTTCCATTGAGCCGTCTGTACAGTTTTCAATAGGATTGTGTTCCTCACCCCAAGGCAACGTATCCCTCATCAACGTACTGTAAATACTGTAAACACACCGCTATACCTCAGCTCTATAGCTGGACACAGAGATATACAGGCAGACAGCAACAGAAACATTTTGATGGGAGCATGCCGGTCCAAGTGCCAGGCTGCCAAGACGGGCCGCTGTCCCGAGGTTCCCACGCTCCACGGTTACCACTGTGACGAGGGGGGGGGGGGGGGGGGTATGAGGAATGAGAGAGGGCGGGGAGGGGGGGAGAAGGACAGCGAGAGGAAGAATACAGGACGATAGGGACAGAGAAGTGGAAAGAGAGGGTGTGAAGGAGTCAAAACCCCTCACATGTTTCTTTGTGTAAATAACTGTAGCGGTACCTGTTTTTTATCCACTTCCAGATTCCACAGTCTACAGTAAATACACATCATTTATTCCACCAGCTACATCAGTAACAGTATTGTCTTTATTTTGATTTCAATGTGTGTTATCTGAACCCAAGTAAGGGTTCATTTTGAGCCATGGTGATCTGTTCATTTCCAGGTGAGAATGTGGCTGGAATGGAGAATACTGAGGCCTCTGGTGGCCAGTGAAATTAATCCATTAAGGATGACTCAACCTGCAAAATGGTTATAAAAGGCTGCAGCCAGGCTAGAAGCGCAGTTCAGTTTAAGAGGAGCGAAGACGTGAGCTCAGATACTAGGGTGCCTGCAAGACCTTTGCTGTAAAAGGCATGTTTGTCAAGAGCCTGCTATTTGACGACTTGTGTTTCTGCACTTTTGATTTTGTGGCTCTTTAATAAAAGCGCATGCCCTGAGCTTAAATTGTTTGTTTGTGTGCTGCCTGCCTGACCGGGACCACTGGGCCCCACCCCCTCACTGGGGGAGGGGAGGGGTGCTAACGTGGATGTTCTGGAAAACACCAGGGGGGTTCTGGGGTTTCAAAGTGGGTGTAGTTGATTCCTAAAATAACATTTCGAAATGGCAACAGGAGCTCTCTGCGCTCACACCCAGACAGACAGCAAGAAAAAGCCTCCCTCCCTCCCTCTGCTTTTATGTAATTGCTAATGTAAACTAATAACAGCAGGTAGTGTTTCATCTTCTTCACTCCAATATAAAACTACCAAGATTTATAAATACAATGAACAGAGTAGAGGGTGTTGTTGAGGGAAATATATGAATTCCCAATGTTTCTAACATCCTTGAATTGGACAGGTCTGTAAGATGGAAACACTTTTTGCTGAGATATTGTCTGCAGGGCTGGATCTAATCAGTTTAGGGTTTAAATAAAACATTCTAAGTATAACACAAAACACTATATTTGTAACGTAGCTCTAAGGGCCAGCGTGTCTTTGTATATCAGGCATCTCATCTTTGGAATTCATTGCCTTTGAACGCAAAAACAGCCTCTTCACAATACCTTTTTAAATCACTCAGAAATATCTAATTTTAAATCTGACCAGAGTTGCAAATCCTGTAAATACTGACTATGACCAGGGTTCTATCCTGGTTAAATAAACACGTTTGACATTTGAAACAAGAGTTCCTGGTGCGACTGAGAGCTCCCAAGCAGTAGAGTTTGACCGCCTTTGCGTTTGAAACAAAAAGAGCAAAAGAAAAACAACTGGAAACAACCAGCACCCCTCCTCCTCCCCTCTCCCTCTCCTTTCCCTTCTGTGAGTGCCAGTAGTTTAATGTATTGCTGTGTGCACAGGGCTGGAGCAGGAGTCATCAATTCTTCAAGAAGCAGATTAATTCAACCTTATTTTTTTTCCCCCGCTTTGAATAAGTTACAAGCCAGAATGGATGATTTATTCTCCCTTTTCTTCTCTCTCCTGTCCTACAGAAGTGTGGGTCGCACCAAACAAGAACCAGCAAGGGTCTGTGTGGAAATTGCTGGGAAGGTGGCCACTGGTGTTATAAAAAAGCCATTTAGGTCAGGTCATTTACAGAAGCGTGCAATACAGTTACTTACTGATTAAATCAAGTATGTCATTTAGTAATCTCCCTGCCAAGGAAGGGTGAAAACCCAGTGCAAAAAACTCAAACTCGAATTTAAAACAGCAGAAAACAAAACACTGAAACCGGCCATCTGCACGAATGCCGGTAGAATTTCAATGCGTTTTTCATGCATCACCTCCGAGTTGTGTTAGCACATAACAATACAACGCCGTTTTCTTCTTTATTGTTTATTTAAAGGCTGAAATCAAGGCCAGTCCCCTTAGTGGTTAAAACAAGGAGCAGCGGGTTGCTTTCTCAATTGACTGAGCCTCTGGTTCCTGCACCCTGTGGATTTACAATGATGGGACCTCCAGCCTTTTCTTATGGGTTCCATTTATGAGTTCTGTAGCTGTATGCGATGGAGACTTTCCCGAGTATAGCTGGTTATTAATCAGCAACGACTTACGCGACAAAGAACGTTTGCTGTCGTTGTTTTAACAACTTCAACTGATAGAAGATACCACATGTTGAACACGTGGGCATCATGTTCTTCCATTCCGCAGTGCTGTATCAAGACACCAGTCCACCTGTATGCTAGAAATACAAGAAAACTATGACCAGGTGACGATTCTGTTACTGTACCTTTAAGACATGACAGCTGCGAGAGACTGAAGTTCACGCCTGACTCCAATGAGAGGGAGAGGGAGAGAGGGGGCAGTGTAACTGGAGGACGTGTGTTTGGTTGCTCCGCTCCTCCTGTGTTATGTTATCGATGTAGAGACAGTGTGTCCAATGCCTATATGTGTATAGGATTGATGCTGCTACAGAAGGGAACCCGGTTATGTAGAACTCATGAGCTATAATCACAGTCTCAAGCTGAATTCCCTGAATGCGCGTCTGTGTGTTTGTGGCCTCTCATCAAACCCACTGATGGGCGACCGCCAAGGACCCAGAGCGACGATTCATCACTCTTAACGAACATCATAAACTGGAGTTGTGCAGTCAGCTTCCAAGTGCACTAATTGTGTGTGTTTTTTTCCTACTATTACAAAGACTTGTTTGTTGCTTCTCTGAAAAAATAAAAAAAAGTTCCCCAAAAAGACTGTGTGCTGTGATGACTGTGGATCTCTTGAGTGTTCGTGTGGAGAAGTGGAGAAAAGACTATCATAGATTATGCTACATACCCCAGGCTATCCACGTAAGAACCTGAACACATGCTTATGGTTACCCTACTCTATTCATTACTGGTACTTAATGAAGGGAAAACATTATGAGGAAACCATGAGGTTTGTAATCATACTGAGGAGTTCTGAGCTCCTTTACTTCCATGCTGAGTTTAATATTTTTTGTGATCAAATGTTTTTATTGGGAATAATACAAAAATACAACAAAAACATGATCAAATGAACTCCCAATTTTCTTTTTTTTTACCTCTCCCGCCCTCCCCTCCCTCCCACAACCCCCCACAAGGACCTCAGGGACCTAAATGAATCTGGATTTAACAAAGGCTTAATAAGATCTGCTATACTTTTCCAGGCTTGGATCGTCTTCTCCCTGGCACCATGGATCCGAGCGGTAGAAAGGTCTAAGTAAATAATATCAAGGAACGTTAGGATCCATTGGCGCCAGGGAAGAGAGAGTGGCGGCTGTCAACGCAAAGAGTTTAATATTTTTGTAACGTTCTACTTGGCAGGAATGATGAGCCTTCTACTGTTTCTGTATTGGTATATTGTTTTGGAGTGGTGTCCAAGTCTCCATATTCCCCACACACTGCCCGGGTTCATGTGTGTTTCTGCTATGGAGAAGAAGAACGCTCCCTACCTGCCCACTGTTCCATTCAGAGCACATCTGACACAGCCGGCCCCTTGCTAACACCCACTGAACCTGAATAATATATCCTCCTCACTGTCTTATTCAGCACAACAGAACCAGCTCAGTCGTGAGGTATTCGTAGCACTCTCCCCTGCAAAACTATAAAGCTCTGTAAAAACAATACCATCGCAATACAAGCCCTGAGGGACTGCCTCCCTCTGTTGAAAGCCAGACAGACTGCAGCACAAGCCGCTGCCCCAGACTCTGCCAGAGACCCTGTGAATTTACAAGGGCTGCGTTGATGCTGGAAGTGCGAAAGTACAGCAGACACACGTCATCCCTCTAGAGGCGCACAGTTTGTTCGAAGGTTATATATATATATATATATATACTTTTACAAATTCAGTTGGCAATACATGAAATAGGTATGAAACAAACAGACAGTGCTGAGTAATAGGAATCTATACAGTAGCTCTCTGACTCAACGCAAACAGCTCTGAAAGCCTGCTAGCACTCTGCATGTGTGGCCAGGTGTCTCTGCTCTGCACTGCACCTGTTCTGTCCTCCCTGTGGAACCTGCCAATAACACAACAGTCTCATGGGGAGTCCCTGACACTGCCGTGTGACTTTTATTTAAAATCATTTCTCGAACTACATTGAAACGTGGGAAAATATCCCCGTCGATCTTCACCAGCCAATCAATCAATCTATCGGACCTCATTAAGCAGGCTATATTTACAGCACAGGTCTTGATCTCTCACATCTTAACAGGGCGAGATATTTGTTTTACAGAATGCTATTGTAGCCGACTGCTTCGCCTTGCCGATTACCTTTCTGCAATGTCTTTTCAAACGAGAACTGCAGAGCTTTCAAACCACAAAGGGTGTGGACTTCAATGCTTAATTCAGTCGGCTTAATAAATCTAAATGTCTATTTATTTATTTTTAGATTGAGGCGTAACCCCCCCCCCCCCAAAGAAGTTCCTTTTCAGGTTTCTCCGAGTCTATTTGCCTTGTGGCACTTTTGTGGATTTTGTGACAGCTTCTTCAGTAAATATCCAGTGCAATAGTCACAGTTGCTTGAACTCAGACAGTGAGTCAGCACTTGTTCATTGTTTGCATTACTGTTGATAACACTGACTGATCTATTGAAAGGAAGCACCAGTCACAATACAAGAGGTTTTTGGACACATCATAGGCTATTAAAATGTCCAGATTGGAACAGCAAATGAAATCTGATGAGGGTTGTATTTTATAACACATTAGAACATTGCGTTACCCTGAGTGTTCTTCTCTACTGTTACATTCTATAGTAGATTCAATAACTTCATATAACAACTGTACAAAGTGTGATCAAGAGTCGGAGCCAGGCAACTGATAGCTCACTGCAGTGTAGCATACCAATTACCTAACGTGATTACCTAAAGAACATGTTGTGTCCTTGCAAGGTCACCAAGAGTTCAGACCAAATTTCCTTTCCCTGGCTAATTAGATTACGAGTCACAATGTTTCTTTTTTCTCCTTTCATCAAATCATTTTGCCAAAGTAGACGGCACAATTTCTGTTGCTTAGCATAACACGGCTGAACGATTCTAAAAATTTAAAAAAAACACAGCACCAAATGATACAGGTTTTCAAGAGCCTCTATTGCTGTGGATACATCTCATTATGCAAATGATTTTCTCAGCCTGGGAAACATAGCAGAACGAAAGATGCTCACCACTCCAGACTGTGTTAAATTAGCTTGCAGGGTCAGAGAAGAGAACCTGCTATATTTAGAATAATCCTCTCAATGCTGTTTTCTTTCCTAAAACAAGGTCTAAGGGCTCCCTAGGGATACATAAAGTAGGCTGATTGTTATACTGAAGAAGAAACACGTTGAAAACGTACTATTCTAGTTGAAAACTCTTGGATGGAATGCAACTTTGAATTCACTTTGTGCAGAGCTGGCACGTCACAGGCAGCCATTATGGTAAGCATTCCCACAATGCATTGCACGTTACACCTTTTATGAACAATAACCTGGCAGCACCAATCATTTTGCTTGGAAAGGAACATGACTATTATAAAATAGTTTAAGCAATAGCAATCAAGTCAGAGTGCATGGTTGTTTGTACTGTTTTACAGAATAGGTTTGCATGTCAATAAAATCCAGCACACTGTAGCCAGTCCCTCCACTCCCCATGTTTCCAAGCTGATCATGTTTAAATGACATTCAGATTTAAATCAGCTTTCAATCGCAACTCCCAGTGGAACGTGTGCACAGTGTATCTATGCACTAAATGTATGTCAATGTTTAATTAGCCTTGTCTGGAAGTCTTGTTTGAAGGAATGCCAAGTGTCAACGGCACACATTAAGGTTTGCTTTTTCTTTGCTGGAAACAGTATCGCCTGACATGCAGGTTACGAGTCGGCGTAAAAATGAAATACAATAGCTTCACACAGCCCTCAGCTAGCTCACACTGAAAACAAGCCCAGCTTGCTAATTCAACGTCTTGGTGGCGAAGTGGGAACAGGTGAGTAAATTGACGTCGTCAGCGCAACAACATCATCTGAAGTTTCCAAAGAAATCAAGTTGCTCACACGTCAGGAACAGAACTGAAATGTCACATGTCAAGGGAGCAAACCCCTCCGGCTGTATTCTTCACCGTGGAGACAGCTTCGTTTTCAGTTTAATCCACTGAGTTATTCACACTCTATGTGCCCTGTGGTGACCTCTCATTTAAGCATTGACTGCAGGGGCATAGGAATGACCACTGAGAAGGACAAATAAACTGAAAAACCTGAGATTGACACGTTTTCACACCTATAAAAGATTGCCCTGTGTTTGGTGATGTAAGTCTATTACAGATTATACTGACCTCTTCAGGTCGGATGTGGTACTGGGATATCATCCCTATATGGGGCAGCAGTGTGGAGTAGTGGTTAGGGCTCTGGACTCCTAACCAGAGGGTCGTGGGTTCAATCCCCAGTGAGGGACACTGCTGTTGTACCCTTGAGCAAGGTACTTTACCTAGATTGCTCCAGTAAAAACCCAACTGTTTAAATGGGTAATTGTATGTAAAAATAATGTGATATCTGTATAATGTGAAATAATGTATAATGTGATATCTTGTAACAATTGTAAGTCGCCCTGGATAAGGGCGTCTGCTAAGAAATAAATAATAATAATAATAATAATAAACAATTCTGTTTTGTAGAGCTCTTAAAAAGACAATTACAGTCAAATTCCTCAGCGAGTGGAAAATCCTAACCCATGCCGGTCAGAGGCCAGGACCTCGAAACTCAACACATTTTGTTTCACCACTCCGCATCGCCAACAGCCAGCCATGCAGCAGAATGGGTAGAGCTGTCAGTGTCAACCAGCCAAGAGACTATTTATAACTACACAGGCTTGGGAGGGGTTGCTTCCAAAATGAAATCCCATCACACATCAAAACAGTCATCCTACAGGACGTGTAATTACCAAAAAGAACATATTCCACAGTCGATTGTCGCATGTAAACAGCACTGCCTGTCAGTAACCTTAAGACACAAAGATAAAATCCATCAAAGAGGCTCTTTCTATAAGCGTGTTACACGAGACACACTGGCAGCAGAAAAGAAACCCGTTTTGACAACTGTATCCTTGGCATTCACAGCCATGGATTTATTTTATCTTGAAGAGTATGTTATTAAATTATGAATGCTTTTAATCAGAACCTATTCCCCCTGTCTTCTTGCAATCTCTTGTTACCTTTCACTGACTCGGCACATAAGACTTTCTGACAGGCCACTTGATAACGGTGTGTGCATGAACCAGTGCAATTTACATTACCAGACCAGTCAAGAGCACTGCTGGAAAACAGAGCAAATTACACATGGGAGTCATGCAGCAAATGAAAACGGACAAACAAATGGATTTTCAACTTCACAAACGAAGCCTGCAAACTGTGAGAGGATGCGATTGTCATTCGAGTTTTCAGTTTCATTTTTAGAAGGATGGCTCTTTGAGAAATACTCAGTGTTATCTTCATGTCTTCCCACCAGACAGGAAGGTACAGTATTTTTTCAGTCTAATCATGACAGCTTTATTTTGCAGTCTCGTCGCTTTCAGGGATCAAAACATAGCAAGGGAAGCAGAGCCCCAGTCTAACAGCAACTAAAGAATGAAACACACATGCACTCAGAAGAACTCTAAACCTCATGAAAATATAGGGCTGTAACAATCGAAATGAAGCAGCAGCAGGTCTAAGATTAGGGGTGCAGATCACATGCATCTGAACCAGCAACTGTGCAAACAGCAGGGACAGAAACAGGAACTTCAAATACAAAACTGACTCCCTAAACAATACCTTGAAACGGGAAAGAAGTCCTTGATAGGACTGGGTGATGAGATCTGCTACTGCTTATGCCCACAGCGGCAAACGCTACACTGTTATTATCAATCTGACACCGCAGTGTAAATTTACATTGATGCACAAAGGCTTAGGCATGTGTTAGTAGTACATCCATGACCCATTTAATGGATTCTTTTGCAGTGCCTGAAAGAACGCGTGGTCCAAGATATTCACATGTTTTGATGTTTGCTCGTTCACGTGTTATTATTATTATTATTATTATTATTATTATTATTATTATTATTATTATTATTAATACATAAAAAAAAAACCTAGTCTGAATACGGTGCCTCAGACTCTCAGGATCCCTGGGCGATCTGAAATATAATTTGATCAAATACCACACAGTGCCTTGTTTCTGGTGTGGCATGAAAGATATAATGATATACTCTGTTTTTACTTGATCCCGTGTGACTGCTATTTAAACACCTCCACAGGACTGAGCTCTATATGAAATGGATCTTCATTTCACATGATTTAACCATTTACTCAGAAAACTACCTTAGGCTCTTGCTAATCCAGACAAGTTAGGACTCTGTCCAGACAACTGATATGTTCGGATCAATGACTGTAATCTGCACTTTAACACAAATCTCTTATATAGCCTTTGTTTTATGTTTTTGATTCTTATTTTTCTTGAACAAAATACAGACAGAAATTGAATTATGATGGTTCAGATCATGGGTCAGTTCAGATGACTGGGGCTAGTCTAGGGTACATTTTAAACTACAACAGTTTTATAAAACAGATTGCATGGAACCTTGTCCTTTACAGAACAATGGTTTGCTCAGCCTGGAAAACTGCTTTTTCAGTTCTGTACATCTGAGGTTCAGAGAGATGGGGCACAACAGCTAGAGAGGCAGGCAGACCGTTCGGACCCGTGTGATCCAGCGAGCTTACAGCGCTTCCACCTCGACAGGCTACAGGAAGGGTACTTCAGGATTATCCGTGATCCCAAACAATTACACATCCAGGCGTTTAGGGCTTACCACATGCAATGTCCTCGCAGGGGAAAGCTGGCAGTGTGTTAGTGAGGTGAGGCAGTGGAGAGCAGGGTGCCGTGGCTCCTGTTAGCCCTGACGGGACTGTGTCTCCGTGTCTCATTTCTCTGTCATGCTTTAAAATAAGTAACCGCTTATGAATGAATAAAGCTTGATTGAGGGTTTAATGGTAAATGTGGCATGCGTCATTAATAGATGCTTCCCATAATGCTTCTGTGGCAACTAAAGACAGGTCAAATTATATGTGAGCCATTGGTAGAATAATGTTTTTTTATTTGGACAAACTCGTGGTTATAAGCATTACGGAACGGTACTTCACTAGAGTGTGTATCACAAACAATGCAGCCCTATCAGGAAAGCATAATATTTTTTGCAAGTATGTTGCAATGCCACTACAGGTTTAATTTCCAAAAGATGTTTGCAATATGCTTGCCATATATATATATATATATATATATATATATATATATATATATATATATATATATATATATATACTGTATATACACACACACGCACAGCATGTACTGAATTTCGTTTCCTCTTCATCTGGAAATCAATGGCCACAATCTGTATATTTGCATACTGTTTGCAAATTATTTGCAGCGAATGCCAGCAGAATAATGTATTTGCATGTTTCGTTGCATTTAAAAATATCCACACAAGCAAAGCTTCCAAAGTTGTTAGTACAATATAATGTGGAAACATTTGCAAAGATTGTCTAACTCTACTTGTGAACTGCTGTCCTAGTGGATCAATTCTGTACAAAGATCAGGGAACCATTTCAAAGACATTCCAAAGAAAATCCTTCTTAAGCAGTGTGGCAGGACAGATGAAAAGCCCTGAACATAACGAGAGGGGGCGGGGCAAAGGCCTGCATGTACATACAGATGTCGTGCTTGTTTAGCACGGGTGAATGTATTGTAATGATTTCAAATGCATTGTGTTATTATTTCAAAGTAAATGTATTGCTTGGGAACGGGTGATGTTATTATTGTATGGTTTAAATGGATTTTGTGTCTATTTAATAAAACAAGAGTTCAGTCAATTTGTCAATAGTCACTGACTGCCGTCCACGCATTCCCACGAGCTGCCTGGCAAAGAAGAGCTGCTAACACCGTCTCTGCCAGACCACACTGAAACCAATAACAAACAAAACACAAAAATACATTTAAATCATACAATAATCCCTGTTCCCGAACAATACATTTCCTTTGAAATAATAACACAATACATTTGAAATCATAACAATACATTCACGCATGCTAAACAAGCACAGCACCTTTGTGTACATGGTGGGCTCATTCTCATTATGTGAAGGAATCTTTTTCTGCTCTGCCACAAGCAGCAACACAGCTGACCCGGGTTCTTTATTCCATTTTACATTACCAAATTGGAAGCTGGGTTCCAAAGCTGTAAACTTGAACAACTGCAGGTTATGAGCAGTCACTTACAGTAAAGAATCGTCCAGCACTGTGTCACTGCACTGTCAGCTTGTGCAATGACATTAACATAACCAAGAGAACAGATGACCCCCAGGGACAAGCACGGGAGCTAATAGATTATATATATATATTTCTGAAAGCTCAAAAAGCAAGGGTGACAGTTCTGTGATGTAACCACCCTTTGGGGGAATGAAGAACTGATTTATGTCACTACAAGAAACTCCAGCGATGAGTGGCAAGCACTGCCTTGAAGAAGGACAGAGCTGGCAGCTGGGTCTGCAGCCCGCTGACACGTGCAATGAAATACAGTGAAATCTATCTGGTAGCTGGAAAAGTGCGCTCGTTTCTTTATAAACCAGCTGGGCATTACATTAATCTGCATGAAACCAGTAAATGTGGGTTCACCACACGTGAAGCCACCACTGCAAGTCCATGCTATCTCAAGTATTTGGAGTAAACTGTGAAGGCATTTAACTGAATCTTAATGCAGTACTTTTAGTACCAATTAAGCCTGTTAAGGTAATTACAGTCGCTGAACTTAAAGACAAACTTGATGTGGGTAAGAAATATTAGGGTTATCTTAAGTAGCACATTGTTTTTCTTGTTTGTTTCACTTTGTATGTAATTGTATGTTTCGGTCACGACATCCTGGGGATTTTAAAAAGAAAAGAAAAAGTATGTGGCTTCATTAGAGCTCTTAGAAACATGTCTAAGTATGTCTGGTGCCCCAGGGTGTACCTATTAACCTTACCTTCTGCAACACTCGGCCGATTTCAGATGTAAGAAATAAAAAATACAACAGTAATAAAAAACAGAGCAAATATGTTATTTCTCACATCTCACAACCTGGGCAGAGTGTTCCTAGGGAGTACCATGTGTACTCAGAGATTAGACATGTTTCTGAGAGCTTCACTCAGGCTATATTGAGGCTTTAAACTTCAGAGTTTTAAAAAGTCACCAGGCTGTGATGACTGTACCAGCAAATGCTGTAGAAAATGTATTTAAAGAACAAGAAGAATACCTCAGTTGACACCTTTCATATTTCATACCATACCACGCTGCCTTTTGGACATGTCAAACCATTGAAGCCCCATAGAGAGGACAGTCTCACCCCATTGTGAAATACTGGGACAGGGACCCTATTTCACTAGCCGGTCTTTTTTATTCAGCCTTTAAATGGTACCATTTCAAACAGGGCTCCAATCATTGCATTATTAGATCATGTAAAACGGTGAACAAGCTATTTATCGAGCTGGATCGGGGTGTTTAACGAGGGCACACTGTTACCAAAGAACAAGTAGGTGATCCATGATGAATTAATTGCTTTTTAAACCAAACAGGGAACTGCAATTACTTTTTTTAACAAAGATGAACAGCTCTCTCCCTGAGCCTCTCTCTCCACCAATCTGTTCCTCTTTTTCTTGAAAAACCCATCTGCTGTCTTTATTTGTCGTATCGCCTTTGATAAGAGATAAGACTTGCACCTTTTGTTTTCTAAAAAAAAACAAAAAAAAAACAAACAGCCAGGCTACCAATAACAGAACAGGAAGACAAAAACATTTCTAATAATCTCATGAGAACATGAATTGGTACACAGGAAATTGAAGATTAGACCTCTATGAATATCCAATTCTGCATTATAAAAAACAAGGTATCCAAAAACCACCTGTTCAAATAATAAAATAAAATAATAATAATAATAATAATTCAAATGTTCTTAAATGACCCGTCTGCTAGGCTGACACATACAAATGTACAACTGCCTTTCAACAAACATTATGATTATTCTGGTTGTGTACACAGCTACCATTCAACTCAAATTAGAGCAACGATAGGCATATATAAATACTGTGTGCAGTGGGGAGAAAAACACACACGTCTGGAATGAAAAACTGTTTGTATTCAGTGCCACTGAGTGCTGGCCCATTTCGACCAGTGTGCAGTATAATAGCAATAACTGCCCTTCACTTTACTTCCCATGGAAACCATATCAAATGACAGTCTTATTGCTTCAATCTGAACTAGCCAACACGCTGCAACTCTGCTCAGAAGTACTCAGCATGGCATTTTGCAGGCTATCGTGCTATTTCTGCATGTATTTATCAGGGTGAAGCATGATTCTTTTACAATGCTTTATCATACATTTCTGTGATTGATTCACCATGCCAACCGTGAATTAAATGAGCTTTATTTTACTGGGCTATGCTCACGAGACGCTCCAGTAACATGTATAAAGAACGAAACAGAACAATGCAGCCCCAAGCTGAGAGACTGCAGGCACAGACACAGACCCTTAATAAAATCCATAATGTGTTTTTGCTGGAGATCATTAATCCCCAAAGCATTTTAATGTGATATAAATCCCCATCGTTCGTGCCTTGTTCTCGTTTTTGTTGTTTAAAGAAAGGTCAGATATAATCGTCTCCCACACAGCAAGTCTGTTCTCATTATGATCAGTGTAGCAGCGAAGACATTTAGAACAATAATGTTTCTGTTACTAGATCAGGTTTGACAATGTTAAGAAGTAAAGGCAGTGGTTATTAATTTCAGTATTACAATACAAATTCAATCATCTTTCCAGGAAACACCTTTTTTTTTGTTTAATGGCAATATTTGTTTTGTTTTTTTTGCTCCTAGAACTTGAGATGCAATTGGTTGAAATAATCATCCCTTCTGGTAATGAGATTTTTGCCTTCGGAGTGCTTAGATACTCGCGGTGACGACAGACCAGCAAAATTAATCTATTTATTAACAGGCATCAAGGGCCGTTCACTTTCAATTGGTCCTCAGCTTACTCCCAGGCTATTTTGAGCATACAGTGGCAAGATTCCAATGATGTATTTTAATGAGATCAACCTTCAAAAAAAAAAAAAACCTTTATAACGTTTACTCTGTGTATAAAAATACACAAGCTGAGATCTATTGTGCAGGTTGCCACAGACAAAGAGGCAGACATTTACTGTATATAAAGGCTGCTTATTGGGGATGCAACATTGGACAGACAGACAAACAGAAATACAAAGATAGATAGATAGATAGATAGATAGATAGATAGATAGATAGATAGATAGATAGATAGATAGATAGATAGATAGATATCAATATTTAGTTCACATAGATAGAACATACAGTACACCCTGAATGATGGATGGATAGATGGATGAGACAGACAGACAGACTTGTCTACCTTTACACCAATAAGTTGATCCAGTTAAAAAAAACTATACGTTTTACAGCAAGTCAGTATTCTACCTTCTGGAAGTCTGCTGAAGCCAGTACTGTACAGGTATATATATGTGTGACAGTACACAGTATATACAGCAAGTACACCTCGGAGAATCCAAGGGGGCATTAATCAGCAACCAGATGCATGACCTTGCTTACAGAAGAGGATCTCTATCTTTTAGAGCACACTTTTAAAAATACCATTTATACTCTTTGGCCACACTATGCAGTTTTTAACTTGTTTTATTTTAAGCATGTTTGTTTTACGCTGTAGAAAAACTCTTTGTAGAAACCTACAGGGTGTTCAATTAACAGCTGGTGTTTAAGGACAACAACCCTCGTCATCCCTAATCAGACCTTTAATACAAGCTGTAGGTGTTGTTGTAACATGTTTCATAGTCTATTAATACAACATATTGTTCTGCTAAAGCAAATCTGTAGTGCAGATCTGGTGAACATACACAGCGCTGACACTGGTATCGTCCCTGTCTGCTGTACTGAACGCATGCTTGACGTTACTTTTAGAGGGTGTTGTAATAAAACTTTGTAACATTATCTACTTGTTTTATTTCACTTGAGGGATCCAGGTCTGTATTACAACGACCAAGGTCAACGATTCCCCCATTTATTTATAAAGGAGGGTCCCAGTATCCCAGTCAGACTGGAGCACACTCAAATCACATGTTACCAGCTTCCAGATCAGCTTTCAAAAACAAGACGCTGTAGAAGACACTGCTCTAATAGAAAACCAGACGTCATGTATTGCAAACACAGACAGCTATGTTATGCTCCACACAGGAGACACTGTACAGATAAGGTGTGTAAAATACTGTGCATGTAAACGTATTGTACAGTATGCAGCCAACGCACATTCAGGGGTGGATGAAAAACAACAGTTAATACAAACATATCAGGCTTTAATGTTGAGATCTGCATTAGTATGACAATACTTTTAAAGTCTACTGTAGTTGAATGGAAAGGACCCTTGTGCTTATCATTCCGGATCGCAAAATCATTGCAAGCAATGCGTTCTGACTGAGATGTGCCAACACAGAGGCAGAGCATGGAACTTCGATGCTTTGAGAACAGCAAGCTCCATGACGCACGACGGCTGAAAAGAAAAACGCAGCAGGGGAATATACAGCAGCATTGCTGTGTTCATGCCTAAGATGAGACTGGCAGAGCAAAAATAAGAACAAGAAAACCGACTGTAAACTACACTGGGACAAAGAACAACACGGGAGAAATCGTCAATATATCATTCTCCCTGTTGTTAAAATATATAGTATCACACTGGGTAGTTTACTGTTACCACCAGCTTTAACAATGTGAAGGATCGTGTAGTTTTAATATTAATTCAACAACCAATCTGACATTTCAGTCTTTTTCTTCTTTTTGTTTTTGAAGTTTGGAAAGCAGCTTTGCATGAACAATAAACAAATTTAAATAATAAAAATAAAATATACATAAAATGCTCGGGCATGACAATGCGATAGCGGTCATGCTGTTGCCCCATATGCTAGCGCGTACATGAAATTAAACGAGGGCGGACTCCTTTAGCAACCCTCTCTCGCCTCTATGTCTCCATGGAAATGGGTACCCAGTTTACATCGAGAGGCTGCGCACCGTGATTCCATGGCACTGCAGAAGCAGATCGTGCGATAATACCGTAGCTCTAGCTCGTAGGACTCAACTAAATTTCAAACCATAACCACATACTGTCCTTGGGCATAGCGCCTTGGTGTGACCGGAATAGATTGATCCGTTTACACACGCGACAAACCTACCTTAGAATGAATCAGATTGCACGGTGCACGCAACAAACCAAATAAATAAATAAATAAATAAATAAATAAATAAATAAATAGATAAATAAATAAATACATGAATATTTCAACAGGATGAAAATGACATCAATGTTCAACTGCCATAGCATTAAAGGGGCAGTGTACCCGTGTCATCGTCTGTGTTTCAGCGTTGTATTGTAAGTCACAGGCAAACGAAAATAAAGGAAGTTTTTATAAGCCACAAAAAAACTTAGTTTACAATATATTTGAGTGGACTGTTTACTACATGTATTTATTTGATACAGGTGTACAGGCTACCATGCGTTTGCCCTTAAGGAACGCACATAGGCTAATGCTACAGCAGCGACACACGGGGGCACTGTGTCTTTAAGAGGAGCGTTGTGTAAATGGACAGGCTCGGTGCTTACCCTTGGGAGCATCCTTTTCTTCTTTAGGCTTGGTCACTTTTCCGCTCATAGATCCCAGTTTGGATGTATATTTCCAGAATAAAACTAAAAAAACGAAATCCTCGATTGGTGTGCAAACGTCTGAGTTCTTCTCGGAAATCCTTGACAACCCCCCCTTGTCACCACGGATTCTCAAGACGAGCGCTCTGAAAATTGATTTTTAAAAAAAAACAGAATATCTTGAATATACGCGGGGAAATAGATGCCCTTATTGGCTATATGGTTAAATGATCACTTCTGTTATGCAATTATATTGGGAAGAACTGACATGTCAATTCCCTCATTCTGAAAACAAATGACACATACACAAAGAAAGCGTAGAGGAGAAAAGTCATGCAATCGTGTTAACAAACAACAAAAGATTGCGGTTTAACTAGCAACAGCAGCCTATACAATGTTGCACAATTGTTGGTTGTTTAGACAAACAGAACGACGTGCATAATGGTACACCGTGTTGAAATTAGCTCTCAATAAGTCCTTTATAGACCACACAATCACAGTACACCTAATATGTTGCTTTGCACATATCTCTCGCGTCTTGTTTAAAAATGCTCTAAAAAAAAAAACCCGGAATCGCCATTATAAACAGGAATCAAACTGTTCCATCCTTTCGTGAAAAATAAATTGTCTTACCTTATTCTTTCCAGGTCTACAGGTCTTCAACAGAATAAAAAAGAAAGACCCGTCTGAACTGAATCCAGTTCTTATCGGTACAAAAACACGATGCTTTCTGTTGTAGTAAAAAAAAAAAAAAAAAAAAAAAGCGCTCCCACCGTGAGCGCGTCGACGTCAGAGCAGACAGACAGAAATGGAAGTGAAATGGCTCGGGGGAACCTGCTTTTCTAGAAGCAAGGTGACAATTCTAGAAGAGTCGCGTATTCGGGAGCCAGCGTCGTGAAGGTTCATTCTGCATGCAACGATCGTCGCTGTATAGGGACCCCAGACACACCACATGAATACTGAACAAGAGCAGGAACAACACCATATCAACAGGATGTAAGCATGCAAGGGTACCGTTTCCTTTGTGTACTTCACTCCCCAGCTCACAATGATGCTGCAGGTACGGAGCGCTGAAGCACGACATCACCAGACTCCATAATACACGAGTATTAACATTTCATTAGGAATTCACTACGAGCCCCGAGGCATTACACTACAGCGTCTTAATAATAATAATAATAATAATAATAATAATAATAATAATAATAATAATAATAATAATAATAATAATAATAATAATAATAATAAACACGAACACGTGTACCCAGGGCGTGTTTTAAAGGTTAAGACGAACGTTCTGGTGTATTAATAAGTGGCTATTCGGAGTTGAATCAATGATTCATGATTTTTATATAACATGAATACTTGTGAATGTGTGATAGATGTTCCATTCAATATTAATTCAATAGGAAATGGTGTATTATTCCAAGCGTAATTACTTTTAAATTGGCTGATTTTGTTTCTAAAAGAATGAAAAGGTAAAAAACGCCTATACTTTATTATATGTTTAAATATGATGTCAAGTTAATTTCTGCGGCAGTCAGACAAGTAAATACACATTTGGTCGATTATTGTTAGAAGATGGTAGTTTACCGAAATCAACCACTGAATCAAAAACTGAAAGATGTTAATGAGCTGCTCTTGTATATCCCATGCACAGCCACCAATACAATACCGACCCAGGCTAGACCCTTATTAACATGTGCCAAGCCTTCATTTCAAAGTATTGTCAGTTAATATATTATAGAAACAAAGGGGCTTCGATTAACAGTGAACTGCGAAACTGGAGTCAATGGTTTGCTAATATACTGATCAATGTAATTTCTAAATCGAGCAACGTCCTTCAACAAATGTGTATGTTATCTAAATAAATACAATTACGTAGCCGTTATTATTCTTATGAATAATAATAATAATAATAATAATAATAATAATAATAATAATAATAATAATAATAATAATGAAATGTAATGGAAATACAGATACTTCAATTACTTCATGCACTGCCCTTAAGTCTCAGTTTGGTTAGGCTGCGGTTGGATACACTAACTGACCACAGTAAGCAATACATTATAAATTACGTTGACTGCAAAAGGCACTGCCATCATACAGGCTGGGCATGTAAACGCAGTCCTGGAATTGAGAGCGTGTGAGCAGCTGGAGCAGGGCTCTGCAATGGAGAAGTATTGAGGTATCCTAACGGTCCCAGCGCTTTCCCAACGCACAGTACCTGTCACCATGCAGCAGTGGCTTCCGGTTCTATACAGAATCGCGTTAAACGCGTTGTCTGAATGGCATGTGTTGATGCGTCAACTGGGTTTTGGTTTTCTGAGTTTAAACCCAGCTCAAGCCACAAAACATCGAATATTAAAAAGATTAATGATAACAGAGAAAACGATCCTGCAAAACTCTTTGAAAAACTCTGAAAGACGTCTCCTATTGTCTAAGCCAAAAAGGATGAGAACTTAACGCGCTTAGGATATGTGGGGCAAGCACAGTACAGCCCAGACGCAAAGCTCATTAATAGCAGCCCCCTGCCTCGCTGTCCTGTCCCTGGTAGAAATCGTAACCCTGGCCAGCACCAAGCCTGAGCAGGGAGAATGTCTTTGAAAACTATATACTAGCCTGATTGCTTTTATAACTGGGCTTAAACGAGTAACAAAAAGCCCTAGTTTGTATAGTCCTTTGAATCGATACACTTACTGCTCCACCCTGACTTTTTCAAGGATGACGACCACAGAAATAGATTGGATGAAAAATAACAATCGCTCCAAATTGAAACCGCTGTCAGGCACTGTTGCTGATCTAGATTTATGTCCAGTTAGAACCGCATTTTAATTCACCCTGCTCGTTCTTCCTAATATAAAACAGCATAATAACGTTAGAGCAGAATTTCCCCACGTCTATGGAACACAAACACCCAGCCACACTGTCTGAAGCGGTTTTGTACAGACTGAAACGAAGTGCGGATCAGCCGACTACCGTGCAGAAATCTCCAGAGGACAGCACAAGAAGAAGCAGTCATTCCAGGCAATGTGTAGCAACGACAACAATGTACAGCTTTTTAATGAAAGCATTCCACATGAAGCGTCGCCGGTAGACTACTGTATACAAATACAGGCAATCTCTTATAAACATTCCTATTGTATATACCTACCTTTTCAATGAAGATAATCGAGAGCTTTAGTAATTTATAGGAACTCAAAATAATAATAAAGAAACGAAGATAAACCCAGAACAAACGCGAACTGTGTTCCCCTTGTTTTTCTTCCCCTTTGCTTTAAACGCGGACTTGTTTAATCCTCGCTGTGTTATACTGTACCGCTTCACAATCCCCGTCTACTCGACGTGTCTTCAGGTGCAACCCGGGTTACTGGTTAAAAAAAAGCATCGCATGGGAAACTTGGCTTGTGCTTTACATTATGGAAAAGGAGGTGACTCGAGTTAGCGCGCGACCACCAGCGGATTCACTGCAGTTGTGGGGTTTGACTGTGACAGTTAAGGGTTAAGGATTCTATTCGGCAGCTATTTTTAGGGGGGTATTGGAAACCTTTCAAAGTTTCTCTGGACTCCCAAGACTTCTCCAAGTCGCTGTCCAAGTGCCACAAGCAGCTGTGTGGGTATCAGTTTACGGGTCCCACATAAAGAAAAGCAACGACCTGCAAAAGGAGAATCGAGTGAACCTCAGCGTAGTGCCGCTGTCAGAATGTTGCAGAACTCTTTCGTGGCTGCACGATTTACTGTCGTTACAGTGCGGGATTAGCATGATACATGTCGTATCCAAATGCAACTAGAGTATTTATTTGGAGGTTTGTCAGTTTAAAAAGATTACCTCTTAAACAAAAGTAAGGATTAAATCTGAAGTGTAGGAATGTAGAACGGGTTCACAGGTGCTTGGGTTCAATTCCTAAATGTATTGCTGATCATGAAATGGACCCTAGCATGTGGAAGTTCATTTAGCATTAAGGGATTGGCATCATTGTGTATATATCAGGATCACAGTGACTGTAGCTTACCAATACATTTCATAAAGCCTACCTGCTCTGCAATTCCTCTCTTATATAGGTTATATAGGTGCAGTTTTTAAACAGCCACATGTTACAGTAAAGCTAGTTAAAGAAATCTCTGTTTGAAAACCATGCTTCCAGATAGTGCTGCACTTCCCAGGGTGATATAGCCCCCATCCTTTTGAAGTCTGCTGCCGGCTATTAACCAACCAACTGCTTCCTCGATTGACTGACATGCTGTCAGCCAGTAACATGCTTCGACCCACACTGCTGTGGTGAAATGACCTGGAAGTGCAAGTGTAACAGATTTCCTGAGAATACATCTTAGAAACTGAGAACTTTCTTTCACCTGATATATCACTCCACAACATGTTTTAAAATGCTTTGCTTCTGAACTGCACATTTGAGACCTATATCACAAACATAAGTGCAAAACAAGCACAGCTTATAGAATTATTTTGTTTGCTACAACCAATGCCATGAATCCCACTGGTGCCACGCCACCCTTCTGGATGGGTTCCCAAAGCAACCCGTTCAATATGGAGACGAGGGAACTAGTAAAAACACAGGGTCCCAAACCTTATTAAAACACTGGAAGAGCGAAATGTTAAGGGAAATCTCCCACTCTCCAGCCCTTTGATGTGTCCTCGAAAGCCTGGTCCCTGGAGCTAGAGCACATGTGCTTTTGTTAGGCACACCCTCTGCAATCACAAAATAACACAGACATTACCAACTGGACAATGTGTGACATTGCACGCCTAAGAGGCACAGCAGCTAATCCATAGCAGCCTCTGCATGCTGGCAAAGCAGCAGCAATGGTCTGGGGTGCCGTTCTCCTCCCAGACTGATTTTGTTTCTTCATTGCTTGTACTCACATGCACTTATTTTTTTCCCCAAAGTCTGGTCCATCATTACTAATGTTATGACAGCTACTGCAGTGCATGCCCTCCTTGTAAGCACCAGCAGTTCAGTGCGGTTTCTTGCACAGCAAGCCAATGCCGTTTGTGTTTCTAGGCTGCGTTGCTCAGATCTGAACTTTGTTGACCATCATGCTTATGAAATCTCGCATTGGATTCCCAAACAGGATGCTGAATATACAACTGTGCGGATTTCTATTTAGAAATGATCCCGCTGACAGCCAATAGAAGTCACCCTGGGTTCTTGTAACTCAGTGGACTGAGAATAGATTTTTTTTTTTGTACCACGGAAATGTCCCTAAATAAGTTTGAAAGCACCATTTACCCTTCTCTGTGTGCAAATTTCATTTTCTCATAAATAAATGGTGAGATTTAACCACAACCCTAACCCTAATGTTAAAGTAGGTGTGGGTGTGTTGGAAATAAGAACTGATTTAAATCTTGAGCTCAGTATTTGAATTCCCTCAGCTGGCCCATCGCTGAAAAGCCTTGCCCGTCTTTCTCCATCTATGCCCAGACATTTCTGTTCATTAACTACAAGGACGAGAGCCCGTTATTTTAGGAGATTTGTACCCTGTGCGGTGCATTTCTATATTACCACAATACCCACGGGACAGGTGACACTGCACGATTAAACACAACAACATTGCTGCTTGCCCGGAGATTATAAAGAACGCTGTTAAACTGCTATAGCTGTCAAGCAAAGCAAGTTCAATGCACTGGAATGGAGTGACAAGAAAGCATTAATCTGCACCTGTTCTACAACACTGTCTACACCTGAGGAAGGGAACCTCACACCTGCCCTCACTTTGAGGAATTGTGCCTGTTACCGTACAGTAGCTGCTGCAGTCACCTCTGCTCTCTCACCTTAGTTAAAGCTCTTCTGTATTCATATTCAACCTTGTAAGCTTTGGGAGTAGATGGAAAATCCTTTTATCTGCAACTCCCAGACTGTTTCCCTCGGACAGCACCAGGCCTTCTGGCTACTTGGCTGGAGTTTAGTCCTTTGACAGAACTGGCTTTCCTGTTAATGTATTTCAGAAGCCTTTTGATTAAAAGTACAAACACTGATGCAATCAATACGCCATATGCACTGCATCTCTCTGCTGTGTTCTCGTCTCTCGCGTTTGTTCAGTTTCCAAGCAAGAAGTAGTTAGGTTTTGGTATTGTGGTCTTTATGTACCATTGTGGTCTTTATGTACCAATCTGAAATTTCTTTCAGGACATTTCGGGCAGTTACTCTTTCCCACAGCCTTGTGGTCCGGCACATGTGCTTCTTTTGCTCTGTTCTCTTACAGTATATTTGTTTAAATGCCATGCTGCTTGGTTGCCCACACATTATTCCATTGCCTTGCAAATTCATTATCAAGCTTTTGTAAAATCTGATTGTAATCTCTTCTGTGTTAATGCACTGCACTTTTTTTATTACTTGCTTTAAAATGTTTCCTTTACAGGCACAGGAGTCTATTTTAATGATCTAAACTGTGGCTGATCTTAGCACCGCTGTTACCTGTAAACCTCATTTCCCTTTGTTTTATTATATGGGGTAATGTCAATAACAGGGTCAAACATCAACTGGATCAATACAGATTTAATGAGCAGCTGTATTTAGATACACCACTGTTTAGATCACTAAGACAGAACCTATGATCTCTGCCCTTTATTTCTAGTTTTCTCAGACTATAGTCATCATACAGCTGTTACTCCTAGTAGCTCCTTACCAAGGTTTGTTTACACACTATACGCTACACTTGGATGAATGCAGGGTCCCTGCGGTGAGTATTAGCTGCTTCCCTCTTGTTTGTAGCACATGCCTGAGCAAGCAGTGGCAGATGCCTTATTTAATGCACATTCATTCCATGTTTTTGACTTCTTGACCTGATTGTTATTAAGTAAAGATCATTTAAACATTGGGCTCTGTGATCGGAGTCCCTGGCCGTTGCAGGAGGCATTTCCCATGGAATAGCGACGGAGCCAGAGACCGCCGAGGTGAGAATACAGAGAACATTATCGGGGCTCTTCTCAGAAGAGCCAGCGCTGCATGTCACACCATTAAGGTGGGTAAACTGGAGTGGCTGCGGAAAGGGAACCTGTATCGTCTGCAGGCAGGGCATGCTTCTGCTGAAGGGCCGGGAGCCCCATGGAGACGCTGCTCTTGGTTTGCATCTCCTGCAGAGCAATGGTTCCTACTCCGGTTCTGCGCTCCAGGTTTATATTTCAGCGGGATCCTATTTTGTTTTGTCTGGTGTTCACAAAATAGTCTCAGATGGTGGAAGTGCTTTTCAAGGGAATTATTAACCAACTGACTTTAACAGCCATGAAGCCCCCTAGCTAGTCATTAATCCTCAGTAAACTGAAGCCCCCTAGCTAGTCATTAATCCTCAGTAAACTGATTTTGTACTGTAGCCCTCCGCACTGTGCAAGTTTACTTAGGTGTGTCCTGAATAGAAATATAACAAACATGTATGGTAAAGCACATTAAAGTAATGTGAGTTGTATTTTCTAATCAAATATGATCCCTAAAAACAATTTAAAAATCTCCTAGATCTCTACAATGTGCGGTTCATCGTGTAGGTGCAGTTTGTTCTTTAATCTGTTGCTTTGTGAGCCAATCAAACCAATCACAATCAAACCAATCTGTCCCCAGACAAGAGGTCGCGGGAGGGGGTGGTGAGCAAGCCCACGAGATCAGTCCCTCCAGGCAGGGCAGGCTTCAGGCATGGACACAGACACTGATGTAGGCATTAGCGCAGGCAAAAAAAAAAATCCTGCTTGGAAGTGTTGGCTTTCTTTGCTGCAGTTTTACTGCAGACATGAGGACTGCTTCAGGGCAGCGTGGACAGGCGTGGACTGGAGGGATGGCTTCAGTCTGTCTGGCTGACAGCCTTGTGCCCTGCGCGAGCACCAGAATAAACCTGCAAAGGGAACAGGGGAAATAATCCCGAAGAGGGTTGTCGCTTTAAATCAGGACTTCATTACACAATGAACCGTGGTTCCAGCCCTGGCACTGAGTTTTGGATTGAGATACTCGGTGTTGGCATTGATTCTGTCTGAACCAGACCTGCAATTGTGCTCAATAACATTTCAAGCATTTGCATTGTTTGTCCCGTGGGGGTCCTGTGATATTTGCACATGCTCCATATTAATAAGACTTTACATAATGTGAAAAATACATTTCAGCCCCCACCCACCCAGCCGATAGCCTGTGACATTTAAATGCAATTGCCTGCTTGCTATCTGATTGTAGTAGAGAGTAACCCGTTGTTTAATAATTTGAAAAGAAATCACGCTGTGTGTTTCACAAAATACTGCTGTGAAAAAAAAAATGTCAAAAAGCTGCCATCATGAGTGAATTTTAAAACCTATTACTATGCAAATCTGTGATGTCAACCTGCCCCTAATCTACAGCATGTTCTGGAGTTCAGTCTTCAATACAAATTCATGTCTTCTATTCACAACACACAAGGGCTGTAGTATTGTCTGACATTTTAATTAAAGGAGTAACGCTACGTTTTAAAATCCATTTATTTTTCTCCTACAGTAGAAGTGCAATATTATCACTGATCCCCCTTTCTTCAGTAAAAGAAAGTGTTATTCTTTGCTTGCATTTTATACTTCAGTTTGGAATATGCAGAATTTCAAAGACTGGAGATGCAAAGTTGTAAGTGCATGTTGGTACCCAATCACTTCATGTGCTGTGCTTCAGTGATCTTACTGCAATCCAATCATGTGATCTACAGCAAAGCTACCAGGATGCAGCAGTTTATCTATCGAGTTTTATTTCCATATCCTGAATTCATATAAAAACACAGGCAGAGTAACACAAGATTCCCACTACAACAAAAGGGAGGTGATTGGATTTTTTAAGCATTTTTTAGGCTAACAATAGGAATTGCACTGCACGGCAAGCATGCGTTAATCCCTACTCAATTAATGTTATCTGTGCCACACAGTCTAACTGAACTGTCTGTACTAACATGCTCCTCAGTACCTAGCATAGCCCAATGATCCTGTGGGGTAGTCGATAAGAGTGTGGCACTTGATACTAAGACTACCTGCTTACTTCCCTACAGTCCTGTGTTAAGAGATATCCCCTGGGGTCTTGGATCAATCAAAAAGCTTTAGATCTTCAGCCAAAGCACGTTAGTAGTTGTCAAAATATTCCTTTGTGAAATATGTATTTCTGAAGAAATGAAACAAGTCTCAACAGGAGTTAGGCGCTCAATAACCCCCCAGTGTACCAGTAACCTTGACTCATGACAGCGAAGCCCATTCACCAGTGAGACAGCTGCTCCAGACTTCTGTTTGTGTAGCAGTTTGTGTTTGGGATCTGCTGCCACTGTGGCTGAATAGGACAGACCCAGGATGGCATTGACCCTCTAAAGTGAAAGAGAGTGCGAGGGGGAGGGCGGGTAGTCTAAATAGGAGATTAAACCTTTCAGCCACAATGAGTCACTGGTTTGTTACTCATCCACGGTCTAGTGCATTTAATCTGGTGACTGTATGTGAACCACCACCAAACGATCACCAGCGACCATGGAGGGGCCCAACATTGGTGGACGTGATAATATTTCCATATTTGGAAATACTGGAAATCCATTGCTGTATTAGTGTCGTACCGTATCAGGTTCTCTGTGCCATATTTGTTTGCTCAGTGTAATACACAGGTTTTTATAATGGTGGGATTCAGGAAAGGGAATGGAGAAAACTATGTAAGAGAAACACACGCATTTCCCTTTAAATACAACAGTCTGTCAACACAGAAATCTCAAGTACTTGTTTCTTATGTACCTACTTTACTGCTGTGCAAACAATTAAAGGGATTTACTGCAAACAGAAACAAATAAGCAACGACTTTCAAACCTTAGTCCATTATACGGGGAAGGGATTGCTCTAAAACTGTCTTCTCCTCTGCTCTCAAGCCACAGAACAATGGGGCAAATTATAGGTGGACATTTTAACTAAAGGACAGATATTAATCACATAAACTTTTAAGTACATCAAAATAATACTTTTAAGCACCAGTGCATGAAATGATGAAAGACAAACAGCATCCTTCATGTTGACTAAGAAAGCAAGTGTTTGAACCTGCTGTTGCCTTCCCCTTACCCATGGCTGGCAGGTTCACTAATCAAGTGGCTCTTTCCCTCAGCTCAGTACTCGATCTTCTGTTCAGTGAAGTGCACTTTCTCCTGAGCAGATCACTTAATTGAAAGTTATGTTGTTTTTTTAAAAAATCTACAGCCTGTCTTAACACATAAGAACACGTGGATTTAGTTCTAATCTACCAGCAACTTGCAGATACAGGGCTGTGATCTCGCAGCTTCTCACTCTCCAGTGCTATCTTTTGTATATAACCGTTGTGTACTTTCTAAAGCAATCCCTAATTATGATTTGATTCTTTTTCCAAATGACATTGTAACTCACAGAGCTGTAAAGCAATGGTCCATGTTCTGCGAATACAGCCTCTATCAATTAAACATCAATTAAAAGAAAGCATATATGTGACATGCTGTTAGGAAGAGGTTTCAATTGTCCTGTCGAGCCCCTGCCAGTATGTTTGAAGCTCCTGGTAGAGGTTCTGTTTCACAGGCTACAGGCCTACACACTGAACTTCTTCCATCATTTTATTCTGTTCCCAGTCCCTTCCTCTGCTCTGTCCTGTCCCTGTCCATCGCACTCTCCTGCCTGTCTCTGGTCAGCAGGCTGCTCATTGTTCTGATTATCTGCTGGCTGTGTGTTTATAAATGTCAGCAGTGGAGACACGTGCAGTCTTCTCTGTTAAAACGGAGCTCGTACACCCTGGATAAATGTTCTGCAAAGCCGACCACGTGCCTCATGAATGTCAAACATTAGTTAGCTGAAAAGAAAAAACTGTTAGATAGAAATGCAGCTTCTGCCTCAGGCTGCTCCTGTAGATTTCATGCACTGCTCTACAGCAAGCTCAACTGAACTCATTTACTGAAAATAACTCTCCTTCAAACAACATTCCCCTGATGCCGCTGCGCGGCTCTGACCCACTAGAGAGAGGTCACACTCGGTGGAAAAGTTTCAATCACAACAGCACTAAACTCAACAAAATCCTTAAAGAACAATTCGATATTTCATTATGCCTGTTCTTTAAGATGTATGGTTTTGTTTTTTTTACTTCCTCCTACAGCAGTGATGTCAGACTTCCCCTTGATCTAAACCCTTGACCCTTCATTGCTACGCTTTCAAATTAGTTTATTGGTTTATTAACCAAAGAAGGGCTACTTTCATTTTCGGAGTTGGACATCGCATTATCACTGACATAACAGTGACATTGTAATTCAATTTAATTCCATTCATATAGTTGATTTGGAGCTGTCTCTTTATAAAAAATCTTTCTGGAACGTGTGACACGCCATGGCTCTTTCTCCAGGTTAGTCAATTCAAGCAAAACAACAGTACAGTACTTTTGACGAGAAGTGTCTGTTTTTTGTGTGGTATATATATATACCACGATTTCCGTGTGTATATATATATATATATATATATATATATATATATATATATATATATATATATATATATATATATTTATTCCGATTGAGTGTTTAATGTTGGATAAGGACAAACAAACCAAAAAATGTTTCTTATAACCCGATTAGAAAAATGATTGAGATGAAGGGAGATTAAATCAGAAATATTGGCAGGACGCTGGGAGCAGCTGATTAGATGGGAGGTTGGGATGTCAGGATGTATGGTAATAGGAAACTAATTGCATTTTCTTTATTCCTGATAGTCCAGCTGATCTGGGCATTACAGTGTGTTCTCAAATCATCTCCATGAGAAACAGCAGTGGCACAGTCGCTTTGCTACTGTTCTTGTTGCCTGCCTCTCAAACGCAGGGACCCTGACTTTGTTGGTACTCCACCGAAGCCAGGTAAGAGATCCTGAGGAGGTGAGGAAGCTTTAGTGAATCACAAGACACGATGCAGGACAAAGTGAGAGATTAAGCAGAGGATTTGCAGATAAGCCATCTAATAGGACTTCTGACTCGGTAGCACTGTTCACCACAATGCTCTAGTTAGAAACAGGGTTTTTGAAAAGTGGGTTGTTAAAAATTGACACAGAAACTTCAGTTTAACTATTTCAGTGCTAGTTCATTTTCTGCCCATGCCCAGTACTGTGCATGTTTATTTCTGTGGTTTAGAATTGAATCCAGGCTGATCAAATTCTTCAGTACACCCAGAACTAACAATAAGGATACACAACAGCTCCACCTACAGGACAATTAAAGATTAAAAAAAAAAAAACTCCTGTACATTGTGGTGACCCAATAAAATGATTGGTAAACCACAGAATCCAGAACACACTTAAGATATGAAGTTACAGCAGCTGATACACAGTAAATCCATTGTACGTTCACATGGTAATGAACTGATTGTGTGACTTCAAGTCGGAGTTATTGAAAAGAGGATACTCTGCCAATTGTTTGTGAGAGCTGAATGCACAATAACAGAACTCCACAACCGCAGGGTGATGGGAGAGTGGAAGTGATTCTAGTGGTAACAGTGCCTTGCTGAAGACTACATCTCTGCCTTACATCCCGGAAAGAGAAATCTCCATGAATTTCAATGGCAATCTAAAATGCTGGAGTGATGCAATGTTGTTCATGTTTCAATAGCACATTCTTCACCTTGCACAAGCTGCATTTATATTTAGGTTGAACAGAATCTCCAGAGAAATGGGGAGCTGTACATTCTGAAAATAACTGTGCATAGCTTTCAATCCCTGCACTCCAATCATGTGACTAGTATTACTTAAATGAGTACAGTGTAATTACCGGTGATACAAGGAAGTGTGACAAATTGACTTTTTCAAAAAAGCACCTCTTTTTTTAGTTTGGTCAAACTTTTATAGTGTATTTTGCAGCATGGGCAAACTACTTAACACCCACAGGTTTGAACTTTATATCATATTAATATACATATGTGTCACTAGTTCCACATTGCACCTTTTTACTGCATGGTTTATATTATTCAGCAGTCTAATGGCTGCATGAAAAATATATGTCAATACTTATTACTTCGAAATCTAACAAATTGCGAATTTAACCCATTCTGGAGCAGCTCTTCAGACCCATTGTGTAATGCTCCTGGTAGAACCAACCTGGATTTGTGGCCTGTGTTGTTCAAAATGAGGGACTGCATACGCACACACCAGTCCCACTCCTTCCTCAGAAAAGACAGCTGTGGGTTACCTTACTGACTATCTAAGGGTGCGGTAGACTTTCAAAAACTTTAGATTTCTCTCCAGCTTTCAAATGCAAATCGAGAACTCAGCTGAGGATGTGCTAAGTGGCAAACTGCTCTGAGCTCGCGGGCACAGGAACGTGTCATCTTGGAGCTTTATAAACACACCTCCCTTGTTTCCGCAGGATCCTGACTGCAGGACGAAGTGCTGTCTCGCTGCAAAGCTTCTGCAGCTTTCATGAGATGAAATACTGTGAATACTGAAAGCTCTAGTGGTAGATGTACGCAGTACGTGTAAGCTTTTGCTGTAGTCGTTAATACAGTGCGTTTAGTTCACTTTCTTGGAAACGCCCTTCATTTAAGTTAAATATTACTATTACGTTAAATAACAGAAAGCATGATAAATAGTAGATAAGCGTTGTAAAGAGTATGGTAAACCACCTGAAAGCGCACAGCACACCACGGTAAACTATGGTAAATGCATAGTATAACCATGGGAAAAGGTCATGGTTTGCAGCAAGTCATTTAATTCAGGAGTGGCATCAAACTCATTAAAATGTTACAGTAAGGAGATCTTTAATAGGCCTATGTTCTCATTGACAGCACCACGTGTCCTGAATCAGCAGGTATGATGACGCATGATACACGATGTTTAATTATACTTGTCGTGTGTGGTACATCTATATAAGCGCCCGGTGATGAAGTGAAATGTGCTGAGAAGCGTCGTGCATTACCGGGGAGAGATAATTGGGTTTCTCTGGTTTAGCTTTATCCGCGAAGACTGCGTGACATGCAGGTGCTTCAAGAGTTGTTACGATCTGAAGTGATATTTTTAGTCTTTTTTCCTGTTTTTCACGTACTCACTGTTTGTATTCTGGTTAATCAGCGTCTAACTCTAAATGGCTTGTGAACAGGAACAATTCGATCAATATTTAATCGAGAAACTCTTCCGGTACACATCTGTGCAAACATACCTCAACACAGGAGAACACATCCCTCTTTTTTAATTGGACACGAGCACAAAACACCCAGAACACTGTATAACTGCACGCATACTCCTTCACAGTCGCTCGACATGCATGCATTTACGAATTCGTAACATTTCTTTTTTGCGACAATGCTACACAATCGTTCAGCGGTTCTCAATAGTTACAGTGACAGTGTTAATGGCTGTGAGTCACAGAAATGCACTTGACATGTTGAATTCAATGTCATAAGGTTTTGAACCGAATGTTTGAACACTCGTATGCTGGTCGTGCCTGTAATTGTATGGATTCTGAAGGTGTTATTATTATTATTTATTATTATTTATTTCTTAGCAGACGCCCTTATCCAGGGCGACTTACAATCGTAAGCAAATACATTTTCAAGTGTTACAATACAAGTAATACATTAAGAGCAAGAAAATACAATAATTTTTGTTCAAGTGTGACAAACCACAATTCAATAGTTCCACAGATAATAGTGATAGTTACATCAGGATATGATTAAATAGTGATAGTTACATCAGGATGTGATTAAATACAACATACTACAGGTTAAACACTTGACAGATGGTGTGTGCTGTGGACGGATTGAGATTTCCATTCCATATGATTGATATTTTTTTATTGTCCCGCGTAGTTTAATAAGTCATTTGGAGGGTTCAAACCCCTAAAACCATCCCCTAGCTATGCCACTGATTCTATATCTATCTATCTATCTATCTATCTATCTATAGATATGAGAGAGAGAGAAAGAAAGAGAGAGAGAGAGAGATTTTATGGACTTTATACACAACAATATAACAGTAAGTTAACACGAACAATAGCTAGATAGGAAACGGAGATCCTTGTTGACTTTAATATGCTCTGATATCATGTATTTAAAATTGAATCATTTATCGGCATCCTACAATTTAACTTTTACACATTAAATATAACCTCAATATCTAAATTTACTCTCTGTGTTTCCTCGCACTCTACACGTAACCCCCTCTGTCTTAATTATCCTCTTCTCTCTCTCTCTCTCTCTCTCTCTCTCTCTCTCTCTCTCTCTCTCTCTCTCTCTCTCTCTCTCTCTCTCTTCTGCCTAACATCCCCCTTTCTCTTCTTCTGGCTTCTCATCCCTCTAGTGGCTGACAAGAGTAACTGCAGGGTATTCAAAGCAATTCCAAACGGACCAGCTTGACTCAGAATCCCAACTCTTGCCTTGCTTGTCGCTTCCTCTCAGTCTCCATCGTTCACCTCTCTCCCTCCACAGCGAAGGTGTTTGTCTCCCCCCCAGTCCGCCAGCTCAGTTCTGCAGAGACACAGACGCTACAACAAGGGTTTTATGGAGGAGATGCGGCCTGGTAACCTGGAGCGCGAGTGTCTGGAAGAGAAGTGTACCTTCGAGGAGGCGCGGGAGGTCTTCGAGAACAAAGAGAAAACAGTTACGTGTCCATCCTTTCACACACAAGCACACACACGCACGCACCACTTCATGAGACCAGGGATGTACATCTGGTGGCTTAAAACTGTGCCCTTTGCTCAAGCAGAACTGCACCTGCAATTATTGAAGCTGTAGTACAGGTAATGCTGACCCCTGCTGGATGTAAGCGCTGCTACCCTGTGTTGAAGTTGGTCACACCCGTGCAGGCTCCCTCAGCTCCACAGCCAGTCGTTTGGTGGTATTGATGCCAGCAGTACTGATCCCCACAGTGAGCCCAGGCTGTGCGTGTGATTGGTACCTGCTGGGATAGACTCTCCAGTCAGCTGACTCTCGTGTTCCTCTCTTTCAGATGGAGTTTTGGCACCCATACGTTTGTAAGGATAGACTGTTTACTGTATCTGTTACACGCAGGCACTTCTAATAGCTGCCAGTCAAAATTCAGCAAAGAGGAATTTCAAAACCCAGTCGAACAGTATTTGTAAGCTTTGCCATGTACCCTAAAAACTGTAAATATAGATTTATTTGAACTTAACCAAAATAAAATGCATATTAACTTTCATATGTCTATTATTGTGACAGATATATATATATATACACATACATATATACATGACAGGGATATATATATATATATATATATATATATATATATATATATATAATCACAGAACTAGGAGCTATTCCCATTATTGTGTGTGTGTGTGTGTCTGTCTGTTTCAGATGGTGATCAGTGTGTCAAACAGCCCTGTCAAAATGGGGCCACCTGTAAGGATGGCATTGGCACTTATGTTTGCTGGTGTCTCCCTGGCTTTGACGGCAGGGACTGCGAGATAGGTGAGACTGATCATTTGAATGCATGCATACACACCGCAGACGCGCAGATGGGCTGTTTGGAAACATGTGTTTACCTGCCCTGCCCTGCACAGTGAGATCTGAGTGGTCTCTCTACTTTCACTGTCAATGATTTTAATGTCAGCCTGTTCAACAGATGCACAGGTACGATTAACACATCGCTTATGCCAGCTCGTTGTTTACTGTTAACAAGCTGCTGGACAAGCGACACATGTTGTTCATGTTTAACAGTTAATTATATTTATGATCGTATTTATAACCTGTTCAGATATAGGGGTTATGTACTGATTGAACTTGCAAAATGTCATTAGAACATCTGTAAAGTGCCTTTAAATAAAGCCAATGATGCGACTTGGAATAGATCGTCCCTAAGTGTTTAAGTCACGAGTGGTCAAAGCTGGCTCTTCCACTCCTGGTCTTTGTTCCAACCCTGTTGTTGAATTGAACCAATCAAACCCCCATCCACACCCTGAAGTGGTTAATTATCTAATAGCATCTGTTAAACCTGGAGTGGAATAATGGCCCTCCAGGACCGGGATTGCCCCCCTGGTTTGTGTTAGTGTGTGTGGTGAGCGAACCCCTCCGTTCCAATGGGAACTGCCTTGTATTCTTTTCTCTCTGCAGAGGTTGCCAGACGATGCAATCTGGAAAATGGCGACTGCATGCATTTCTGCTCCCAAGACGCCCAGCAAAATGTGAAGTGTGCCTGCGCAACAGGATACAAGCTGGGGGAGGACGGGAGGGCCTGTGAGCCTACAGGTATTACAATTCTCCCAGCCCCCAGTGTAGGACACATAACGACAATCTTCAGAAAGTCAAGGAAGGGCTTTTGAAGCTACAGCTTGTGTAACATCAACAGGTGTGGCAATGGGTGCCATTGTGACCCTTTGAATTGAGTGTGTATCTAACTTACCAATAATTCATTTATATATAATGGTCAATTTACTCAAAATCTGTTAACAACTCCAGCTGCTAACCTGCTCTTCCTTTAAAGTATGACTGATTTAAAGTCCTCTGCACTTTGTCCCGTGGCTGTGCTCGCAGTGCAGTTCCCCTGTGGTGTGCTGGGAGACAAGGTAAGAAGTACAATCTCCAAAGACGTGCGTTTCATCCCTGTTGAGGAGGAGGTGCAGAGCTCTGGCCTGAGCAATGGCACTGTGTACAATGCCACCGTCACCAAGACCCCCATCATTACCCCCACCCCCACCCCATACCCACCACATACCCCATCATCCGGCCCCAGAGGAACGACAATATTCGCATTGTGGGCGGGACGGACTGCCAGCCTGGAGAGATACCTTGGCAGGTCAGTGCATGAGAGCGTCACTGTGCGGGGGTCTGCAGTCTGCACATTGAGTACTGGTACCATTAAATAAAATGGTATTATTGCTAAACACAGCATCGGAAACTGTTTCCCCCTCTTATCTCCCTGCAGATTGTAATGATTAACGCTGACACAAAAGACTGGTACTGTGGGGGCTCCATCCTCAATGAGCGCTGGATCATCACAGCAGCCCACTGCTTCCTTACAAGGGTCAAAACCACCATTGTCGTGGGTACGTTGTGCGCCTCGCTGCCCAGCACATAACACCCACTGCAATCCGCTTCCACTCTCTGAACACTACTGTGACGAGTCTGTATGAACGGAGGGTTCCGGTTTACAGTGTAAGAGGGTAGTTCAGATGAAGGAGGTTCTACTGTGTGCTGTGAAGTATTTCACCTTTCTCTTACCGTGTCATAATGATCACAGTCGTGATGAGTCTGTGCCCTGATATAAAGAGAGCTTTGAACTTTCAGCAATAGAGCGGACTGTTAAACAGCATCAGGCACTTCTTTTAATTGCAGATGCACGTTTTCTGTTCATGTAGTTAGTAGCGTGTGTTTGCAGTGTATTTAATATAGCACTGTTTCTAATAATACCCTCTACCGACTATTCAGGTGTTATTATAACAGCGCAGAATTGATTTTCAGGTGAGCACGATATGTACAAGAACGAGGGGACGGAGAGCCACCACAGCATCGCAGAGATCCTCCCGTACCCTCTCTATGACAGTAAGAAGAGCCTCTACAACCACGACCTGGCACTGGTGCGGCTCCTTCAGCGAGCACGCGCTGCCCGTGTGTCTGGGGCCCCGGGACTTCATCGTAAAGTTGATGAATGAAGAGGACAGCGGCATGGTGAGCGGCTGGGGCAGGCTGGTGCAGGGCGGGCGGTCGGCCTCGGTGCTGCAGAAAGTGAACGTGCGCTACGCGGACCGCCACTCCTGCAAAGAGTCCAGCACCAGCGACGTCTCCAGCTTCATGTTCTGTGCCGGCTTCTACGAGGGGGGCCAGGACTCCTGCCAGGGGGACAGCGGGGGCCCCCACACCACCAAGTACAAAAGCACCTGGTTCCTGACCGGCATCGTGAGCTGGGGGGAGGGCTGTGCCGTCAGAGGCAAGTACGGGAGTTACACCACGGTGGCGCGCTACTACAAATGGATCACAGAGCAAATCAAAAACTAAAGGGGCTCAGGATGTACCTTTACTGCCACCCCACAGCTATTGTCAATAAATGTTATGGTGTCACTCTAGATTACATTGTAACAACTGCATAATTACAGATGGGTCCTGGCTTTACATGGCCTTGTGAGCAATATCGTGTCATTTTATTCATCTGCATAGTAGCACTAAGGTATATGCTATCATGTATTTTCACATTTTTTCCACCAGCTGGAGCCACTGGTATTCACCCAGGTGACTTATATTAATAATTATAATAATAGTAATGGTTAGCATGATTCAAATGTAATTGCAAAGTCTCAAGTGTCAGAACGAGACTATTTTAAGGCTAGGTAGATTGAACACAGTCAGGTGCACAGGGATGCCATACAAGGTGAATTAGTTCAAGTCACATGAAGCTTCCTGATCTCAATCACATCAGCCCCAAGCTGCTTTATAAGCCTGGTTTTTATATGTGTGAGAATTCAGCATGTGGGCAGCTCACTTCAGCTGTCTCCACAGTGCTCCACCTCCTTTATTTTCCTGAACACTAAACACAGGCGGGTAAGCTTCTTGAGGGCAGATTGAAGCTGTCAGGGGTTCAGGACACCTGTCTGCCTGCGCTCACGTTTGGCAGCTCAGCTGCATTTGACCTTTGACTGGCCTTACCTGGCACCCAGCTAGGCTGCAAATGTATATAAGAATTAGTTATATTAATTGAGCAACTGTCTCAAGTTAGTGTGATGTAAGGGTTTCTCACATGCTTTCTCTTTATATATATTTATATTGTTAGTGAATATCATATTTGGCCAAGGCAGACTCCATCAGTGAGCTGCCTGTTTTCTTCCTGGAAGCTTTGGCTCCGTCCTCGTCCAGCTCCCCCTCCTCCTCACTCTTGCTCCACGGCATCTTCATGTTCTTCCTGGAGAAACAGACCCCCCCCCCCCGGGATTACTGACTGGAGAACGGGGGCTGTCACGTTCCCTTTAACCCCTTAAGGTACACAAGGAATCCAGCGGTTGTTCAAACGGTTTCTTCTTAAAGTACACGTGAGAGTGACTCAAACATCACAAGGAAATTGACAGTTTGGACGACCAGATCCAACCTGACAGTACATTTTAAAACCCGTTTCGTGCACCTCGTTGCAACAATAATTAAGTCAGCATCATTTTATTTGTGGGACACATATATCCCTTGTACCATAAAGGGTTAAATTGATATTTTTACCGCGTCAACACAGCAACTGTCTAGAAAGCGTCTTTTCTGTCATCGGAACTTTGTCTCTGTTGAACCCTGTTCTATTGAGAAAGGATATGCTAACTGTCTTCTGAAGCAGTCCTGAAAAAAGCTTCCAGCGCGGCAAAGGATATGCAGAATTAGGATGCATATATACGAAAACAGCAGCTGCTGTTTGCTTACCTTACCTGTTAACATAGCAGATAATGCAAGATGTTATCATGGAGCCCACAATCATTGCGATACAGATCCCAAGAGTCTTAACGAGTTCACCCATCGCTAAAAACAGAGAGCCCACGAAAGAGTGACAGAGAGCTGCAGCCATAGCAACACAAACATTATGCATTGTTGAAATTCAGATCCATTGCAAACAGAACCTTTTCAGTTCATTCAGCTAGTTTACTTATCAGTTAATAAAAACAGTAAAAAAAAAAAAAAAAAAAAAAAGACACGAAAGGCTACTTCATTAGCGCACTGCGTGTTCTACTTACCAGAAAGGAACGTCATTGTGCTAGGTTACAGTGTGACCCCCGTGATGCGATTCACTCTGCAGAAGACATGATTGGAATAAGGGGATCTATACACAAAACTTCATGACAGTAATCTGATTAGATAGTTGCCTCCCTACAACATTCCAAAAAGTTGATATATGGACATAGTGGAGCTACTGTATCAGAAAAACATGCAATAACACAGACATACCTGAGCAGGACAGTCTGCTTGAAATCTTCACAGCCCGTCTCACCTGGCAACACACCCATTGTGATGTCATAGCTGCTTCATTAAGCAGGACCTATTTGTGAAGTTTGCTATTGTTGTTTGTGACTTTTCTTTCTTCTCAATGTCATACTTGCTTACCAGGTAGGATGGTCATATTCTAAACCTTGCATAACACAAGGTTGGCAAAATGCTAACTTTTGCTGTGATGCTTGGAAAGCAGGCATACACTGCATGTAAAATAAAGAAACAAGAACATTATTATTATTATCATTATTATTATTGTTGTATTCTTGTTATTATTAATAATAATAATAATAATAATAATAATAATAATAATAATAATAATAATAATAAAGTCCCCACTCATGGCATTAGCACCATTTAATTATTAAAAACTCTTTATTCTTTCCTTATATACAGTAGCAGAGCTGTACAAGAATTAAAATGCACGTATATAACAAAAATAGCCTTAAATCGATTCACTCAGTCTTAGTTTGTTGCCATGCATTTTTTTTTGGGGGAGGGATGAAGCATGACCAACAAGCACGCAGGCCCCCTCACAATGGGCATGATTTTGTTTTTTAAAGGATGGCTCCAGTGCAAAATGGTATTAACCTTGTAAGGTTGGTTTTAATGCTCCAGACGGCACCGCTCTTTATCTGTTGATTCCACTGGCACTTTGGGGAATTCATTGCCGCCTTTCTTATTTCACTGAACACAAGAACAAACACACAGGGAAGAAGTGCACACTCAGAGCCATCAAGCTGGTTTCAAGGTGCCGCTAAGATCATTCAAGTTCACCCTTGAGTTTAAGGTGCATTAGTTGCATCGCAATTACACATGTCAGGATAAGTATACTGGAATCTGTGTGATTAAAGTTACAAAAGGAGGTATGGGGTTGATTTTGTTGTATTCAGGAGTGTCTGGGGAAGGAAAACCAAACATTAACTGAAAAGACTGAAACGATGCATTAGTGTAATAAGACTTATTTCATAGCATCCTAGTTTTACTATGAACAAAAAATCACTGCCCATTTAAGGTGTTACTTTTTACCTTTGCCGTCATATTGCTTCCTGGTGGCAGGTAACAGCAATGAGGGAGCAATGAAATGTATTGGAAACATATGCATACACACAGGAGCCTACAGGGAAAATACAGAACAATCACACATGCATGATTATTATCCTTGCTACAGCTTGCAGGATTTGCTCTTCTTTATTTGTTAATCCTTAAAGTGCCTTCGAACTTTGCAGGATTGAGGTCTGCGGAAGTAAGCATGGATTCAGTGCTTGTTATTCTTTGCAATATTGCCAAGAAAATATTACACTCAGCTTCATTATAAAACAGCAAAACAATGCCCAATGGTTTCATGGCACAGCACATTTTTGGCATGTAAACTCGAACACTACAAGTTTGAAGTAAAAGCCCCACCCCCCTTTTCTCTGTGTGTGTGAAAACAGTTTTTCTTTAGCTCTGTTTAATAACCCAAAGGCAAACTAAAACTCTTCCCAAATATTCCAGAGGTCATGCAAGGTCTGCTGTGTTGTCCAGAGCCCCAGTGACCCCACTTGACCTCCAGAGTGCACTGGACCAGGCAGTCCAGGAGAGTGCGCTCCCCCTGTACGCTGCCTGTGCTAAATGGGTAAAACAGCAACAAACAGGGCCACTGGCCAGACAATTCATTCCAGCTGTGTTGTTTCGATTTTATTTCTGTTCATTTCTGTTTCTGTCTGGGGAGCAGTGTCCTCCGCCCCATTGGAGACAGTGGTATTATTTCTGTTCAAACTAAGAGCTCCCAAGGCAGAGCTGTTGTCGATCCTACGCGATCCTCCCATGAATCTGCTGGTGTCACCACTTCCATCTATCTGAATGCATGCTGCACTCAGATTAAACCAAGACAGTCCAGAAGCTGTGCTGGGTATGCTTGTGAGCTTTCACCGTGAAATCACGTTTGCAGATTGGACACAAATCAATTCTCTATTCTGTGGAAAGAAGGTCACGTTGAAATGCAAGAAAAGTGAGCCCATAAAAGTACATTTTCAGCATGTATGGAAACCCCTGCAGCTATAATGTCAGAATGGTTAGGGTATCTCCTTTGCGATTAGTCAAATGGAAACTTAACTGTCTGTAGTCGAAGCAGTTGATTGGCCAGATATTGCCTGTTTATTTCCTGCTGACCAATCACGTGCCGTATGAAAGCCCTCCTCAGGAAGAATCAATCAAACGAGTTCCAGTTAAAAACAGGACCAATCCCAACAGAGCTCACATTGTCCGCCTCAGTTTAACTCTTTGTGACCTTGACTGCACGGAGGGAGTTGCCGTCTCTTGCTTTCTTACGGAGGGCTCAGTTTTCTTGTTTTTAGATTCCCAGGGTCTGGAAAAAAAATAAAAAATAAAAATAAATAAATAAATAAATAATCGTATGTGCTCAGTTCCCTGCTAGTTCCCAGTGTGCATGTGTGTAATAGTGTGAGAGTTAGCGTGGGTGTTAGCGTGGAATTTGGCGTGGGAGTTAACATGGGTGTTAGCATGAGATTTAGTTGGGAGTGGGTGTGGGAGTTAGCGCGGGAGTTAGCGTGGGAGTTAGCGCGTGGGTATTGGCGAGTGGGTGCTGACGCGGGTGCTCACCCGCCAGCCTGCCCGAGTGTGCCCTGCTCTCTCCGAGCACCAGCTGCAGGCTGCTGACGGGGATCCAGCCTTCCTTCTTGTGGCTCAGATTCTTCACCAGCCTGCGGAGCACAGCACAAAAGAGAGAGAGAGAGAGAGAGAGAGAGAGAGAGAGAGAGAGAGAGAGAGAGAGAGACAGACAGAGAGAGAGAGAGAGAGAGAGAGAGAGACAGAGAGATCAGATCTGTCAGCTACCTCTCCATTACGGCAGAATCTGGGGGGTCTAGCTTTCAACCAGTTACTCTCCATCTCTATATACCATGGAGAACAATTTATTTTCAAACCAACCTTCTACGTCTTTGATTTGAGATATTATTAAATTGCAAAAAACAAAACAAAAAAACCCCATCACCAGTTTGGATGTGTGATATGTTGCGTGTGTCCCTTTCAATTCCAGATCACACAAATAAAGGCAGGGAGCTGGTATCACTGTCTTCTGGAAATGGTTTAAATGGAGTGTCAAACTAAAATGGCTTTTTAGTTTCAGGTAACGCTCAGCCAGCAGCTGTATTGCCCAGGCAGTTAAATCCTTGGCTTTCAGCATTTTGATTGGCTGCCAAAAACATCACTGGGTTATAAATACAATAGCGGTTAATCCATCGCACTGAGAGGGTTACGAATAGTAATCCATTGATGAAATGCTGGAAAGTCTCATGACACGTAGAGTGCTGACAACGGCCAATCCTGAGTGGAATATTCAGCATAATCCATACAAAAGTCTTATTTATAACAAATGTAAAGTAATCCACTCAAAATAATCTGATTTTTTTGGGGGTCACGGCCGGATTCGGGTACCACCGGCACAACTCCAAAGGCCCGGGTTCTGGAGCCGCGGGCACTGCTCCAAAGGCCCGGGTTCTGGAGCCGCGGGCACTGCTCCAAAGGCCCAGGTTCTGGTGCCGCGGGCACTGCTCCAAAGGACTGGGTTCTGCTCAGACTCACCACTGCCCTTCCCTGTCCTCCTGAAGGAGCTCGATCACATCTCCACTCTTTATTACCAGGTCGTCAGGCCTGCACTTCCTACAGTCCTCTAGAGCCTTGTACCTGCCAGGGGACTGAGAGACACAGACAGCACAGGCTTAGGGGGGGCTGCTACCCTTACAGAGAGGGGGGGACCGTCAGGGAGAAAAACTCACACTAAAGGGATTATTCTTCGTAACACACTCAGGAGGATGGGATAGGATGTAACACAAAACAGGCCGAGGTGTGTTTCTAAAGATGCCATTTATACAGATTCTTTTACATGAGCTGAAGGGTATTTTAATGCTCTATACAGAGGCAGACCTGTGCCAGCACTCTACATTGGATAGGGTTAGCCCTAAGTGTAAGGAAACTAAATTACTGAATGTCGTCTTCGTCAGCATTTTTAGCCTTCTTAAAGAAGCAGTTCATAATGCTCTTTTCATTGCATCAAGAGGACTACTGACCGAGTTGTGTGGGAGATGCGAGTCATGTGACTTAGCTTGCCTGTTATGCAAGTTCAGGCTCAGCTACACCCCTGCTGGAAAGAAGCCTGTCTGGGATAGAGCAGGTCAGGTGATGGCTCCCCAGCAGTACTCACCAGCGGGGCCCCGTCCTCCTCCTCAGTGTCGGAGGGGTTGGAGAGGTCACTGGTGCCGCTCCAGTCCTCCAGACCCTCACAGATATCCACCGAGTGAGAGGCTCCGGGCCAGCCTGGCAGAAACACACACAGGCAGGGGGGGTGAGCGAAACACACTTACAGGGAGGACATGAGAGCGAACGAGAGGGAACGATCGAGAAGGGCTGCTGCTGCTGCTGTGATACTAAATGCATTACCAGGGATCTGTGATAAAGAACGCCTGTACCAAGTTTTATCCTAGTTCCATTAGCGGTTCTCAAAATATAAGAAAGAAGAAGAAAAAAAAACACCCATAACATCCAATCAAAACTGCAAACTATAAGAAACAGTCAAGCAGGCACAGGTTCCAGCTAGCTGAGCTCCTGGCAACGCTGAAGCGTTTGCCTGCTTGATAGATGTATGGAAAACCATGAAAAAGGAGATATATCCTCTGCAGCACTTCCCTATTGTTAGTGATATAAAAAACAATTTAGGGAAAGACCCCCCCTGGTGGCTGCACGGCAGTGGTGCATTTCAAACATACTCCTGCGGTTCTGCTGGTGCTGCGGTGAGAAGACAGCCGTGTCCAGCATAACCGGGCTGGTCCGCCCCGACTCGTTCTCCTCGGAGCTGAACGACGCCCTCTGCAGCTTACTGAAAGGAACGACACAAACAGACACTCACTCACAGGTCAGCTACACTTACAGGAGCAATCAGATCTCAGTGAGTCTCACGGGAAGGGGTGCAATGACTGTCAGTAGGCAAACAACAGCAGCCATGAATGATTTAGCAGCATCCCACATACAGTACAGACCAGGTCCAGGTGTTGTACTTATTGTGTTTGTGGGTCACTTGTGCTGCTGGGGATTTCTGTGACGCACACACAGAAACATGTGCGCCGCGGGGATGGTGTGATCTAGCCTGGAAAAGCACCCCACACTGACGGCTTTCGACGTCTTAATCTCCCTGTAGGACAATCAACACGTTACTGTAAAATTGTTGCTTTGGTTTGGGTTATCTTTACTATTTAGGATGACAAGCATGCCCATTTTACTCTTCGAAGATAATTGTGTGGGCTTTTAATGCTGTGTACAGACAATGCAAGATTATATGGAGAATAAGATGATGTTACTACAGTATATTTATATAAAGACCTGGAGGTTCCCAGCTAGACTGTCAAGACATTGCACTTACTGTATTCATCCAGTATATGGTAGTGTGGGTATTAGCAATGCTCTACATTCTTCGTGTCTTTCACTTTGGAAACTATAAATAACTAAGCTTTCTAAACGGCCCCAATATAATCTCATTCGATGTGCTGTGAGGCTTACCTGTCACACAGCGGTGGGGAGAGCTGCATGTGGTCTGTGGCTGGACTGGGAAGGAGGGTGTCCTCTGAGAGGGAGAGACAACAGCACAGGTTCAGAGGCAGGCTGCAGCTTGCAGTGATCTGCTTGCTGTACACACACAGGCACAGACTCGCTGCTCTCTGCAGAGTGGCACAGTTTTGTATTTTTATCCACAGGGGTGTCAGCATTGATCCCAGCAGGCACCCTGAATCACAGAAGCTTATTGAATCACAGAAGCTTATAGGGGATTTTCCTGTAACCAAGAGAACGGAGCTGGGATTGCTTGTACACGCGCACACACACACACACGCACACACACACGCACCCAGTATACTGGACTTGCAAATCTGCATTTCCATAGTAATAGGAAAACGAGCATGCACTCAAACAAACTTAGAGTTCATGCAAACAAGAGAAATCCAAACAAACACAAATACATTAACACACTGACACACACACACACACACGCGCACGCACATGCGCACACGCACGCACACACACACGCGTAATAAATGCTGAAATGACCTCGTAGAAGTTTCTGCTGATTGGTTAGCACTTTCCGAATCTCACTGAGCCAGGCCAGCTTCACGTCCACAGAGGGAGCCTGAGCGTAACAATGTAAAAACAGATTAGCCCCCATCATTACTGCAGCACACCCCTCCCTGCTCCAGTACCAGACAACACTCTACCTGGCTGCAGTGCTTTAGCCTGCTATACCAAGCTTCTCTTCTCTAATATCCAGCCTTGGCTTGTTAACCTCCTTGTGACTGCAGACACCTCCGAATCTATCAACAGACAGTCACGTTTTGTTTTCCTTGTGGTGTTAGAGTCTATACCAAACCACTGGCTATACCTTTCCCATAAAGCCCAGTCCTGTATAGAGAGTCATGGTACAGGAGTAACTACACTGTCTCTCAATCACAGTCACCGATTGTGAGTAAGATCTATTAAACAAGCAGCACGCTCCCTACCTGCACCATATACACCTCCTCCCGGCCGCTGTACCAGATCTCAAATTTCTTGATGTCCCCCTTCACGTTTTCAGTGATCCCCACAGCACTCATCTAGAACAGCACACCATAAATACAACCATTCAGTTTGGCATAGTTAAATATCTGATACAGAAGTACGTCTGGAAGCTTTAACACACTGCTCCCAGGTCCTTACAAACAGCAGATCTGATTGCTATGTTATTTTATTAGATGAAATGCTGCCTGTAGGTGCAGAAAGGAAGCAGCTGTTGCTATAAAGCACGATGAGGTGCAGCTGTGTAGGACTCTTTCCCTTGGTCCCTGCCTCCCTGGTTCAGGCTGGTTGCTCTGCATTCACAGCAGTGTGGGGCGGCTCTCACCTTGAGGCAGTGTTTGAAGCTGTAGGAGGGCGTCTTGTCGTAGCCCTCCCCGTGCTCCTCCCTCCTCTTACAGAAGAGCAGCGCGCGCTCGTGCAGGAACAGGTGCCTCTGCATGGGCTTGAAGCGGGCCAGCTCCTTCATCTTAGTGGGGCCCTTCTTGTGACTGATCCACACGCTGAAGGAGCCCTGCATCAGCACCCGGCCCAGGTCACTCAGCTCCCCCTGCCAATGCAATACACACTGCCTGTCAATACAATACACACTGCCTGCCAATGCAATACACACTGCCTGCCAATGCAATACACACTGCCTGCCAATGCAATACACACAGCCTGTCAATGCAATACACACTGCTTGTCAATGCAATACACAGTGCACTGCCTGTCAATACAATACACAGGGCACTGCCTCTTAATACACTACACACTGCGTGTCAATACACGCACGCAGCCCCTCCCGACAGCGTACACACCTGGTATCCAGTGATGGCGATCTGGTGCATGGAGTCATTGACGGACTTGAGCAGGTCCAGCATGGCCATGAGCGCCCCCTCCAGCTCCTTAGAGCCTTTGCAGTTGGTGCTGTACTTTAGCAGCTCCTAATAGGGGAGAATGAAGAGGGGAGGTGAGAGGAGAGAGGAGAGAGGAGAGAGGGGAGAAGGGAGAGAGGAGAGAGGGGAGAAGGGAGAGAGGAGAGAGGGGAGAGGGGAGAGGAGAGAGGGGAGAGGGGAGAGGGGAGAGGGGAGAGGGGAGAGGGGAACAGGGAGAGGGGAGAGGGGGGAGGAGAGCAGGGAGAGGGGAGAGGAGAGGGCGGTCATTAGGAACACATGGGACAACTGAACTAAGGCATGTTTATCCGTGATGACTCACAAAGCTTTAACTCAGAGTTATTTAAAGTCTAGAACATGAATATCAAAGAAACATCAGAAATGCAGAATCAGAAGGTTGTACAAGAAGCCCTGGTGACCTTCAGTAAGAGCTGGTACTTGGTGAGCCTCTGGACTGGCTTCAGTAGGTAGGAGTCCAAACCCAGCTTGTGCTCAAGCTTCCTCTGGCATTCCTGCAGCAAAGGAAAGGGGGCAGTTATCAGTACAGGTGATTACAGTCCAGGTGTTCAGATGAAGGAAGGACAGGTGTGGAGATACCTGGAAGAAGGCACAGTCGGAGCACTGTCTCCACAGAGACTCGGAGCGAGGCTTGTTCTGACAGTACTGCTCATACATCTGGAAGTTCTCCTTCTGAAACACAGTCAGAAACACGGAGCTGTGGGGCTGGCTAGTGCACCAAGAACTCTGGGATTAACTCCATGAGCAGGATTCAAGACATGTTTAATATGAAATAAATGGGTTTATACTGTATGATTGCAACACTTTATATGGCCTGCATAGGTTTGAAAAGGGTTCAGATGATACTGGCTTACTGTTTAATTGTGTAAAAGTTGTAAGACCCCTACCCTGTGTGACTCACCCTCTCGAGAAAGCAGACTCCCACCCTCTCGGGGGTCTCCAGACAGCCCTCAAGCTCCTGCAGGAACACCCTGTAGAGAGACAGCAGCTTTAGACAAACCGGGCCACTGCAGCCCGCAACGGAGCCGAGTCCAGCACTCGAGCCCAGGGCAGCCAGGCCTGTACCAAGCAGTGCAGGAGCGCCCCGGCACACAGCTCTCCCACAACACCAAAGCACACCACAGCTGGGCACCACAGCCTCAGCCTGGAGCAGACTGGACACATCTATAAGTGAGAGTCTAATCCTAATCCTAATGCACATACCAGACTGTCAAATCTCTCCCTGTGCTTAGACATGCTGTACAGAGCAACATGAAATGGGTGTCAAATATCAGCTTATCCTATCTTAATAACATAGTAACCTCCACATACATCTGGTGAACTAGTGTGTCACCAGTGTAGTGCTTCTCACATCAACCAGGGGGGAGTGTTGCAGACTAACAAACACTAACTGACACTCTGGTGTGACTGATGTAGTTTAGATTGCGAGAGATCTATTGAGGCCACGAGCGGTGCTTTAAATTTTTTTAAAAAGTTACAAACAGAATGAATCCTTTCAGTCCTGAATTATTTCTGTCAAGCTGAAGAGTGTGAAATTAAGTGATATAATTTAAAAAAGGAACTTCTTCAGTGAGTACACAGTCCTGTCAGTACTTTCAGAACCCTAAACGGTGCCAAGACATGGCGGGACCTTGAGGACTGAAAAGAGCAGTCACGATAACTCTGCTATTCCATACCCATAGCAAGCTGCTCTTTGAGAGGGTATTAACACAGCTCTAAAGACTCTGAGGCGCTGAGGCGCTGGGGCGCTGTGCGCTGGCAACAGGCTGGACTGCCCTGATTAAGTAAAGAGATTTAGAATGTGGTTCTCGCCGTGCCTGCTGTGAAAGTTGTATATTTCGGTCATGTTACCGAAGAGGACGGCCTTCTTACTGCGCAGGACAGGGGGCATGAGGAGGGACAGGGCAGGATTGTCCATTTCCGCCCGGTAACCCTGCAAGAAACAGACAAACATGAAGAACGCACGCTGCAGCTCTTACAGCCAAAACCCTTTGCTCACTGGCCACGTGCAGTTATTATTGAATGCACAGGCAAATAAGCCATGAACAAAAACAAAGCATACCCAGGGGCATAGTGGAAATGATCTTTAAAAGAACAGCCAGGGATGGAAACTTGCAGAGCAGTTTGATCCATTCCTCCTTCTACTACGAGTTTAATAAGACACACCTGAGCTTGTTACATATACACTGTGTGGCTCATCCAGGTTGTAGTAAAACACAGAGTGGGTGAAAAGGCTACGCATGGAATAAATAGCATGGACCGAATGGAAGCGAAGGTGAAGGCCTCTCACCAGCAGCACGGAGAGCAGCTCATCCACATAGACACGTTCCGTCTCAATCAACTCCTTCATCACGTGGCTGCAGAGAGAAGAGGCAGAGCGTGAGAGAGAGAGAGAGAGAGAGAGAGAGAGAGAGAGCATGAGCGAGAGAGAGAGAGAGAGAGAGAGAGGAGAGAGAGGAGAGACAGCGAGAGAGAGAGAGCGAGAGAGAGAGAGA